>NC_133377.1:23180166-23205371 GCF_049309525.1 Garra rufa
GTGCACCAAAACTCGTCAAATGTGGTCAAGTCATTATTGTCACTGTTCTTAATATAAGATAACCTGTGACCAATGTTTAAACATTAAATACTAAAGACAACAAAATAAGAAACAAAAAATGTGGATGTATAAATGTGTGCATACATTGTTACTGTACTGTGTGGCAATTTGCAGCAGTGAATGATGGTAAATTCAGAAAAAAAAAACTGCATGTAATACCCTAGAACACTGTCTAACACTTGATGGCTACTCTGTCAATTTTTTTGTCATCAGTTACTAACTAACTAACTGTGCTAGTTGATAGAAAACGTTCCTATGAAAGCCACATTTCTAGCATTTGTAAAACCATATTTTTCCATCTTAAAAATACATCTAAATTACGACCTTTGCTTTCAATGTCAAATGCAGAAACGTTAATTCTTGCATTCATTGCATTCTTGCATAAACCTCAAGGCTAGGTTATTGTAATGCTTTATTGGATTAATAAAACAAACTCCAGCTGGTCCAAAATGAAGCAGATAAGAGTTTTTACTAGAACCAGGGAGTATGACTATATTAGCCCTGTTCTGTCAACACTGCACTAGTCTCAGCCTCAGATGATACGCCCATGGACCCTTGGATGAACGTCTGGTCTAATGCATACGCCACACAAAAGTGCAAACACTTTAGGAGTTTCAAAGTCGTCATTGGATTGGATAATTTAAACAAGATTTCTGGAAGTCGTGGCTCGTGTTTTTAACATTCTACTAAAGATGCTGTGACACCAAACCCCTTAATAGAAGAAGAAAGCCAAGAGTTTTACACACCGGTCTGTTGAGTGGAAACATTTCCGTGCTCCTAAACATGACACGGCACAAAATTAAACGTGATTGGTTGCTTTACCTTTACCTGTCAGTCATATGGCAGACACCTTGGCCATTCAAAGTAGCTAAGGTTCTCAGACCTTCTGCCATCAGTCTGAAGGTCTGGCTACGTGAGACTAAACACTGACATAAATTAACCAACATCCAATACTTGGCTGAGCTGAAACAGGAATCGTGATATGCCTGGATTAAACCTCAAAAGGCTATGATTTCTTTGAATAAATATGAGCGCTGCACATTTCAAAGTCAAAACGCAGTGCGTGTATGTGAACATATCTCTGAAGGGAACCGACTGGCTTCAGAAAAGTATCTATGGCATTTTCATTTCATCTAGCCTATGTATAATGCCTGATAAAGTAGCTTTTACAAGCTCAGCGCTGCTTTGTGTACAGCCATTATCGGGGAAACTGCTGTACTTCAATCCTTCCAACAGCAACACATAGGTAGCAAGTAGAATGAATCTGCATTTTCATTCAGCCTGTCTACTGATTTTATTCTGAGTAAAGCAAAAATCGACTCAGATTTTTAAGCAGTAAACACACAGTTGTAAATGTGAACCAGTGGATAACTAGTGTCTTCACGACACATCAATCAGCCATATTGGCAGTACTGGACATAAACAATGCCACTAAACCGAACGAAACTCACATATTTTGCCGATTATTGCTCCTTAAAATGGTCAGTTATTGCCATGTTTTGGGCTGTACTAATTGGTCAGACTGGGAAGAACATTTGGAGTACTATTCACCTTATTTTTCACGTAAGCGAGGGCGCCGCCATTTTCGAACTATAATGTGTAAGATTTCCGGTAAAGCACTTCCGCTAATAGTACGCTAATGTTAGATGTATTGTGGTTCTGTAGTTTTGCGTCGACTGTGTATATTTTACTGGCTAGTTAACTTTTAATATGGATTACAGAAAGACTGGCGTACTTTGCGCAGTTAGGGGGTGTCATAACAGTTGGTTCAAGCGTAAAAAATATCTGCAAGACATTTGTTTTGACCATAATCCACGCACCAGAGCTGAATGTGGATGTGGAGCACCCTATGATATGCACACGCCCCCCCCCCCCGAAGTGCGACGGCTTTGGTTAAAAGCCTTAAACTTAAAGAAACCACCGAAATTGCCATACGTTTGTTCTTTCCACTTCGTTGACGGCAGACCCACGGAAGACCATCCATTCCCCGAGAAATGGTTGGGCTACGATGCTCCAGTGAAGACTCCGAGGCGACGGCTCGTCAGGATATATCCACAATCAGGTACAGCTTTTTGTTAAGTTACGTGCTCTAACAGAAGACATTGTTTAAACGATTTCTTTTTTGATGACACTCATATTGGGCATAAATAACATTTAGTGTTAAGCTGAAGTTGTTGGTAATAGTGGAAAATTCGTATAAAAGCACTTAAAGGGGTAACGTTAGCTAAAATTAAAATTCTGTCATCATTTACTCACTGTCCAATTGTTCCAAACCTGTATAAATTTCTTCAGAGAATGAATAAAGAACGTTTGTAAACAAGCATACCTTGGTTTCCATTCATTTGCATAGTAAGAAGAAATAATAACATTACTGTGGAAGTGAAGGGGACCAAAAGTCATTTTTGTACTGTACATTAACATTATTCCAAATGTCATTCTTTGTGTTTAGTAGAAAAAAAATCATAGTTTGGAACAACTCAAGGGTGAGTTAATGATGCAAATGCTGTCACTGTCCTGCCTGGGGGATGCCTTCTCTATATTACATTTAAATCTAATCATGACAAACTATTTATTGTTGGAAAGGTGTAAGACTCCTAAATAGATTTTACCAGTGTTTTTTTTTTTTTTTTTTTGTTACAAAGATGTAGGAACAGTAATACATTAATTTACGTCAAGAGTTCACCTGTAAAAATCTACCACCTAACAAGGGGCTTTAATTTTATAGCAGTTTTGGATTAAAACTATTTTGTAAAATATTTTATATAAAAATTGTACAGTACATTTTACAGTAAATAAAACTATTAATTTTTTAATGTTTTTGCGTAATAATCTTCTGATTATCTTTAGAAAAAAAAGTATTCTTGAATTATAACAATTTAAGTTTGGATAGTGCACTTTCACATCAATGTTTAAAAATGGAGCGTGCCAGTTAAGGGGTTAAAGGTACCGTCATTGTTTTGAATGAAAATGCCACTGTACTGCAACACCACGGTGCCATGTACAAAATACTTTTGATACTGTTTGTAGTACTTTTTGTACATGGGGGTGGAGAATTTATCAGTTTCTACTGAGCATCTGACTGACTTTAGTGTTGTGTTTTGCAGATGATGAGCAAGGTGACGGCACTACTGATGACCATGAGACTGCACAAATGGAGCCATTGCAGCTGCCTCTTCAATACAGTGATGCCTGCACTCAGTGGGAGGTCCAGGCATTGACAGACCACACTTATGCCTCAGGGGATAAAATAATGTTGCACAAGGCAACACAGTTCCACAGCGAAGATCCCTTAGCCCTTTCCATTCTCAAGAATGATACTAGCTCTCTATTGTACACTGGCTTCACCCTTAGTGTCTTTAAAGAACATGTTAAATATCTCCAGCAGTTCTACACTTCCAAGTTTAAGATGCACGTAATGGATCAAATTCTGATGACCATGATGAAGTTGAAGTTGAATTTACTTCAGGGAGATCTTGCTGAACGCTTTGATGTATCCCAGAGTGCAGTAAGCCGAATTATTTCCTACTGGATTGATGCAATGGAGGAGCACATGAGAGTCTACATTCCATGGCTACCACGGGAAACAGTCCGCAGCACAATTCCTCAATGCTTTATGAAAACTTCCCAAACACCACCTGCATTATTGACTGCTCTGAGACAATTCTGCAAAAAGCACACAATCTTGACTCCAGAGGGGAGTCATACAGTCATTATTATTCAAACAATACTTTGAAATATTTAGTTGCCATTGCCCCCTGTGGACTCATTATGTTCATCTCCCCTGCTTATGGGGGAAGATGCAGTGACAAGTTCATTACCCAAGAATCTGGCTTCCTGGACTATCTCCAGCCGGGTGACGAAGTGATGGCTGACAGAGGCTTCACCATTCGTGATTTGCTGTTTGAGAGAGAGGTAAACCTTATCATGCCAGCATTTACTCAAAAAGGTGGTCAGTTGTCTGACGAGGATGTTACAGCCACAAGGAGGATCGCAAATGTTCGCATACATGTGGAAAGAGTGATCAGACGGCTCAAGGTGTTCAAAATTGTTTCTCATACTGTCCCTATTAACATGGCACACAAAATGGACAAAATCCTCAGAGTGTGTGCAGCACTTGTAAACATGCAAGGTGACATCATCCATGAGAATACAGAATAAAAATTGTTACATTGTTCACCGTCTGCCCTGTTTGTTAAACTTATGTATATTTTGTAAATAATTTACACTTTTAGTTGTTGAACTCCACTGATTTGACAGTGGTTCAAGAAATAATTAGTTGTACATTATTAAAGTATTGTGTATATAAAACCACAAACTCACTACTAATAATTTAGATAAACCAATAAAATGTGGTGTAGTAATTTTGGATACATTGTGTAGTTGTTTGGAATTATTTAGTGTGGCTTCCTCAATGCACAGACCATTAAATATACTGCTCTTTGCATATTTTTTTTAAGATCTTATATTGCATTCTCCCTATATATGCACAAACACAATCAAAATGTCAAGATGCAATTTATTTTGATTTCTTTCCCAAGTGAAAATGATACAGTTTAGCAGTGCTCTGTAAATGTGCAATTTTGTCACTTTTTTTTTTTTTTTGTAAACTCATGAAGCAAAGACAACATTCTGAATTGGGGTGTCAAATGATTTATTATATCCACAATAAAAGTTTGTGCACACATATATATATAAATGAGTTGGCATTCATTATGAATTAGTAGGATTAACTTGTTTTGACATTTTAACTACTGTAAGAACCAAAAACTTTATTACTAAAATTACTACTTTAAAACTATTAACAAGTGCTTTCACAGATAAAAGTTTTAATTTTTTCAGTTTCATTTACTAGTTACCTAAAGCCTCAATGCAATCACATTAGGTTAACAGTACTTACTTGCATATATCAGCTGCTCGTCTGTGCATGATATCCCAGTCAGTCCCTTTGACACTGCATTCTGAACCTATACAAAGTGTAAATGAAACAGTTATGCATGTAACAATTCTAATGTATTTTACTTGATGTTACTTAATACATTAACTTAATAGGCTTCATTTTCTATTAATGAATATTATGTAGAACTCTACGGTGGCCGAGAGAGCTCAACGCGCTGCAACTTAAGAAAACACATGCAAACTGAAAAAAAGACAACAAATTAAGAAAATATCAACATCAGTTTGACAACACAGGAACTGCAAATCCTCGCAACGCAACCAAACTCGGAAACGTGTTTTTTTTTTCTGTTTGCATGTGTTTTCTTAAGCTGCAGCGCGTTGAGCTCTCTCGGCCACAGTAGAACTCACCTTCATGCTTCACTCACCTTGATACAGCATCACATCATTTGAAATTTTACTGATTTACTTATATTACTTAGTACACAGCCATCAGTCAGCTGCACAAACAAAATTTTAATGGATCACAGTTATAAAGAAACAGTTTCTCTCAAGTATATTGGTCACTCACCTTCACAAAAAATGAGGCAGAATATTAACCTCATCACTCTTCACTTTCATTGCATAGTTTGTCCATGCTATAAAAATGACTGCTTAATGTGTTACTTACATACCTATGTGAATAAAGTCTTTCACATAGGAATGGAACAACATGCAGGTGAGTGGTAATGACAGAATTTTTCAAATAGCATGCCAGATACAACTAGATACACATTAAGGGACATGTATTATAGCTTACTCTTACCTTTGTCCAAGATGCCTTGTAACACGTGATTAAACGTTGTACTTACCTGGACTGGATAGAATTACCATTCTGATTATTAAAGAAAAACAAAACAAAAGGTTATTCCTAGAAATTCATGTAAAAAAAAAAAACCAAACTACTGGAGTTTAATAACTAACGTTAAACATACAAAAACGCACCCATTTATGGAGCAGTTAAATTGAAGACAATCTAATATAATTAAAATCTTAGTACACATAACTATAATATATATAATATAACTATAATACCATCAGTAATGAAATATTACCTATGAACATATTTCCAGTGTGAGTTTAGTATACTAAGTGTGTTCTCACCTTCCAGAGGATCGCAGCTGCGTGGCTACAGGATTTGCCCTGTCCGGCAATACAAGAGCAACCAGTCGTCTCAATTGTCCCGTTAGCTGTAGTAAGGACCCAAGCTGAATGAACATTTGCACGACTTTGACTGGGATTCACGTCGGCTTTTAAAAAAACACGAATTCGCTGTCTACTTCATGTACCAGCACTCGGCCGACTTTCCCGCTGTGCAGGTAACGTTACTGATATGCCTCAGTGCTTTTATAGTTCCGCATCGAAGACCCGTCTACTCCGAGCGATAAAACGAAATAATTGAAAATGTCCTCATAGGTTATGCCAGGCCACTTCTTCATTTCATCCTCCCACTGTGTTATACACCGCGGGTGTGGTAAATATTTACCATCACGGTGTTTGAATACTGTTCTGTGCGTGCTCCGACCACATCGCTGCTTACGCTCCTTACCTACCGGCTAGAAAAACGGAACTCTAACACATTATAAGGAAGTACGTCATCGTATTTACTTCCGCGTTGCAAAATAAGGTGAATAGACTGCCAAAAGGTAACAAATCAATGAAATAAGTGCAAAAAACTGAGGAACAAAAGGCCAACGTTTGTGGTTGGCCAAACTGAACCAGGATTTTTAGGGCAAGAATTTTGACAACTTTCATGTTTGTTCTTATTTTCAGTCAGGTAGGTGAAATATTAGGCTAATATCTTCATTAATACTGCTTGTACATAGCTGTACCACATATTAACTTCAGTTTGTCAAAATATTGTGCCCTTCCCTGCTTACTAAGTTCTTCTCTATATGATTTAGCAGCTTCCACACAATTTTTCCGTGGTTTAGACACGTAAATTAGCAGAACAACAAATTCAGTAGTACATCAACCATGCAATCCATGTTGTTGTTTACATCCGAGTATCACCAATATGGCCGTGCATCCGGGTAACCGACTAACCGTGACGTAAATGCAAACCCTCTATATAAAAATCTAATTAAGACATATTTGTTTTAAATTAATGTGATGTTAAGTTTCTTATAAGAATGTGAAAAACATTTTTTTTATTTGCTTTTTGTGAAAACCCGTATTTGATCTATAAATAATTTAGTTTAGTTTTAATTTTACTTGTGCATGTCTTAAAAAAAGATGTTTAAGCCTTTTTTTGAACATACTATAATTTATATAATCTAATGTTAACAACTTGAACAAAGGGTGCTAAATGTACAATAAAACGATTGTTAATAGAGATAGAGTTGCTGTGTCAATTTGAAATATTTGCTTTTGAGCACTTTTTTAGTATCATAATACAAAACAAACCCTTGTTGTATCCTACAACAATCCACGATATAGTTTCAAATGTTAAATTGCATGTGGAGAGCAAAAATAATGATGACAAAGTTTTACAACCGCTACATGAGCGATTACTTAAAAACCTAATATAACAATCCCATTACAGTATAGTTGAATGTATACCTCGTTTGGCTGAAACAACTGCGCAGGCACGGGCACAGCTGACTTCAGAAGTCGTCTTACTCTTGACTTTCCCTTCTCTGTCAGGTAATCCTCGGAGCTGAAATGTTCACTGCACAGCACGCGTCTGTTGACTTTTTCCATGGGTGTATTTACATCCCAGCGAATAGCGAGCAGCCATAGCTTCAGTCGCTCAGGATCATTTACAGGGAATGTGTGAAATGTTAAAGGTGCATCTCCCTCCGATGTCCGCCCACGTAATCTTAAGGGTTTAGCTATGTTATAGCATCCAGGATACACACACGAAAACACCATTTTAGGACAAACAAAACGTTTAGCTTAAACAATTCACTTCTTCACGTGGTTTTCCTCCTTTGCTGTAAAACCAGAGCCGCTAAAAGAGACAGAGCGCCAACGGAAGTTCAAAATGCTGGCTCGTCATGTGATTCACGTAGACTTCAAGGGATAGTTCACCTAAAAATGACAATTACACTGTGAATTACTCACCCTCAAGCCATCCTAGGTTTATATGACTTTCTTCTTTCAGACCAATACAATCGGAGTTATATTAAAAATCTCCTGGCTCTTCCAAGCTTTATGATGGCAGTGAATGGGGGTTGATATTTAATAGTCCAACAGAAATCCAATAAAGTGCAACCATCCACCATAAAAAAGCGCTCCACATGGCTCCAGGGGGTTAATAAAGGCCTCCAAAAGCAGAAGCTAGAGATTATGGGTTATAAAATTCTAAATATGGATATTTTTCTTAGAAAAACACATTGATTCGCTGCAGGAGGCTTTCTCAGCCACACTGACAAATTGTTTATGATGGATGGATGCATTTTATTGGACTACTGAATATCAACTGCCATTATAAAGCTTTTTTTAATATAACTCTGATTGTATTCGTCTTAAATGTTCATTGTGGTATTATTAATCTCATGGTAACTGAGGGCCCCAGTTGAATGAAGGACAATGTGTTGTCTAAGAAAATTAATTCAAAGTAAGTGAATTTTAAGATTTTTTAAAGATTAAAATAAGCGAAGGCCCCATAAATTCTTTGTTTTTCAGCATTTTTGTGTATTTGAACCCTTTCCAACAATGACTATGATTTTGAGATCCATCTTTTCACTGAGGACAACTGAGGGACTCATATGCAACTATTACAGAAAGTTCAAACGCTCGCTGAAGCTCCAGAATGAAACAATGCATTAAGTATATTTTTTTTCATATATAAACTGTCTATGTACGTAAATGTTATTTTTTTTTTATATATAACATTTTGTCAATGTGTGGCTGGTGGGTATTACAAAGGGGGAAAAAATGGAAGAGAAATTAGAAGGAAAAATGAGGAATAATTTAAAAAAATACTGTGTCTTTAAAGAAAAACTCATTTGTGCAAATGTATTAAATGTTTCTTTTTATTTAAAAGACATAATAAAGTATAAAAAAGTATCAAGTATCTTTAGCTTCTGAAGGGCAATTATGATATTTAGAAAAAATAAGAAAAATGTACACATCTTGGTACTGTTCAAAAGTTTTCACACCCTGGCTCTTAATACATTGTGTTCCCTTCTTGAGCATCAGTGAGTGTTTTAACCTTTTGTAATAGTTGCATATGAGTCTCTCAGTTGTCCTCAGTGTAAAAAAGATGGATCTCAAAATCATACAGTCATTGTTGGAAAGGGTTCAAATACACACAATTGCTGAAAAACCAAAGAATTTGTGGACCTAAAGGATATTTTTGAAGAACAGCAGGCAGTTTAACTGTTCAGGACAAACAATGCAAACTATCACTAAACAAAAACACCACTGTGGATCATTCAGAATAAAGCAAATATAAACTTTTGAACAGGGTAATTTTTTATAAATTCAACAATTATTTTCTCTTGTGGACTATATGTAAATGTCTTGTATGTGAAATATCATATTCAGGTCAGTACTAAAACAACAACGTGCATTTTTTATGATCCCACACATATTATATACATTTATAAAGAGAAGACTCAGACTGTTTCACTGACTTTTTTTATCCAAAGAAATGGAGACTTATCCATACAAGAACTATCCTGGAGTAGTTAAGTTGCAAAAAGAAAAAAAAAAACGGCAATATTCATTTTATGGGTAGACACAACAGTCACTGTTTTTAATGCCCGTTGTACAAAGATGATGTCAATGTCTGTAGTGTTTCATTATGATACAAAGAATGTGCAGAAACCCCTTTGAAGATTATTTGAGTGTATGTGGCATTGCATAAAACTCAGCGAACGAAATCCACACAACCATATGCACCTTTTGAAATGTTTTTTAACATCAGCTGCTTTTGTCAAATATAGTTTAGATCACTTGATCACAAAAAACACTGTACAGCCTCATAACTATCCAATTAAACATGGAAAATACAATGACAGAACATTTGCTTTCCATCCATTGGAATCACTATTAATATCCTAAAGGCCCATTTAATGGCATCCAGATTTTGTCAGCTTTGTAGGAACATTTAGAGAAGCATCTAGGAGAAACCCAAGATACCTTCTTCACTCTGTAAATTTGGCGTGCGCTTATACAGTGCTTCTCATTTTAATGTCCGGGCCTGAAGTCCGAGTCACTGTCTGAATCAGTCTCATTGGGTGATTTGTCTCTGTCCAGGTGCAACTCTCTGACAGTAAGGATGCGAGTGAGCATGCAGTCTAGAGCCTCATCACTCAGCGAAGTGGTTGAGAACCACATGGGACTGTTGGGTACACAGGACCGCTCGGGGCTCAGGTAAAAGTCGGTTGTGCGTTGCCTCACGCTGGGTGAGCTGAAACGTAAGACAATATTTGATAGGGATGCATAATTATGACAAACTTGTTATAATAGAATCAGGGTTCGTACAGATACTTTAAAATGAAATTCAAGGACTTCAATCAGAGATCTCACGTATCAAACAATGTTTTCCATTTTAATTGAAAATAGATATAGATAAAAATACACAAATAAAATATGGTATTACTACTGTAGTACGAAGAATACTACACTTTTACTATAGTAATAGCAAAATCGCTCAAATCCTGATATAAAACAAACGATTCACAAACCCGCACCAAAGTGCCGATCGGAATCAAATGAATCGTAATCCGCGTTCCTTTCAGATCTAAAACAAAACATTCAGATCTAAAACAAAACATTTGTGAACCCGCTTCGATTTTCTGATCTAAATTAAATGATTTGTGATCCACGCTCCAAAGTTCTGATCAAAAGCAAAAGATTTGCAAATCCTCTCCAAAGTTTCGATCTAAAGCAAAAGATTTGCGAACTCGCCGTTTTTCCAATCTAAATCAAATGATTTGCGATCCACAGTCTGAAGTTCTGATCTAAATCAAATGATTGGTGCTCCAAAGTTCCGATCTAAAGCAAAGGATTTGCGAACCTGCTCAGAATTTCCAATCTTAATAAATGATTTTTGATCCACGTTCTGAAGTTCTGATCTAAAGCAAAAGATTTGCAAACCCACTCCGATTTTTCAATCTAAATTAAATGCTTTGCGATTCACACTCTGAAGTTCCAATCTAAATCAAATTATGTGCGATCCAGGCTCTGAAGTTCCAAAATCTAAATCAAATGATTCGCTTGCAAAGTTCCAATCTAAAGCAAAAGGTTTGCAAACCCACTCTCATTTTCTCATCCAAATCAAGTGATTTGTGATCCACGGTCTGAAGTTCCGAACTAAATCAAATGATTCTCAATCCGCACTCCAAAGTTTGGATCTAAAGCAAAAGATTTTTGTACCCATTTACAAATTTCCGATCGTTATCAAATAATTCACGATCCGTGCTCCAAAAGTTCCAATCTAAAACAAAATATTTGCAAACCCGCTCAGATTTTTGATCTAAATCTAATTATTTGCGATCCTTGCTCTAAAGCAGGGCTGCTCAACTATTGGCTTATTTTTGTGCCAATAAGAATGAATGTAACTTTATAAAACTGAACGTAACTTTCCAAGAAACGATCAAAAATATGCCACTGCAAAAGAAGAAAAACACAATGAAAATGAAAAAATGAACTCAGTCGCACGAATTTAACATGCTCTTCAAATATGCTTCATTCTTTGTTAATGATTCTCAAAGAATCGTTTTCGCGAATCATGGATTCTGAATGCGTTGCCACAGCTTTCGCGTCGCAAATTTTCGTTTGCTGTTTTGGCACAAACCTCTCGTGGGGGCGGGCTTAACAGCGATCTACTCTGATTGGCTAATGAGCTTTTGATGGACAGTTGCTCTCTGACCTGGATGCACAGACGTTAAATTCCATTAAAAAAAAATAAATCCATAAAAAAAAAAAAGCGCTTTAACGGAGCTTAACAATGACCGGGAAAAAGATTTCTGTCAAACGTTACATATAAACACTTGCTGCTGTCAAAAGAATGAGATCTCATTCAGCAAATAAAGTGAATATATCACGTTAAGCGTCCCCCATAGAACTCCATAAGGAAACAGCTTAATGTGGTTTAACGTATCTTAACAACGACTGGGGAAAACCAAACTTATGTCAAATATTACTTATAATAAGTGCTGCTGTCAAAAGAATGAGATCTCATTCAGCATATAAAGTAAATAATATCACATTAAGCTTTTTCTCCCTATAAAAAGCTTATGATGGTTCAACTGGGGAAGACCAATCTTCTGTCAAATTTTTCTTATAATAAATACTTTCTGCTGTCAAAAGAATGAGCTCTTATTCAGCATATAAAGTGAATGTATCACGTTAAGCGTCCCCCATGGAAGTCCATAAGGAAACAGCTTAACGTGGTTTAACGTATCTTAACAACGACTGGGGAAAACCAAACTTCTATGAAATATTACTTATAATAAGTACTTGCTCACTCAGATTTTTGATCTAAATCAAATTATTTGCGATCCTTGCTCTGAAGTTCCAATCTAAATTAAATGATTCACGATCCACGCTCCTAACTTCCGATCTAAAGCAAATCATTTGCGAACCCGCTCCGAAGTTCCGTTCTAAAAAAAAAAAAAGATTTGCGAACCCACTCTGATTTTTGGGATCCAAATCAAATTATTAAGACTCTGAAGTTCCAATCTAAATAATGATTCGCAAACCATCACTTTAGATCAGGATATGGAGTGTGGAGCACCAATCATTTGACTTAGAACAAAACTTTGTGCATGGCGAATCATTTGATTTAAGACTTCAAATCACATATCGCGAATCATTTGATTTGAATCATTCAACTTCGCAAATGATTCACGAACACGTTCTGAAGTCTAGATGATAAATCAAATGATTTGCGATACGTAAAGTTCGAATCTAAATCAAATAATTTGCGATAGGCGATTTGAAGTGCCGATCTGAAACAAATGATTCACGATACACAATCCGATTGGATCGCTTCAAATCAATTAAACCATTGCGTCACAAAATAGTTCACTGTTTTGAAAAGCTCCATTTTACCCATTATTACGTGCTTGTTAAAATCGTTATAAGCTATGTTGAAATTCAAAAATGAATGGCTCTTTTAATTTGATCTGGTTTTTGCTAGTGAATCGCTTGAAATGAATGATCGAAGTCGCGAGTTTGAATCAATCTGAGCTGTTCCAGCGTAAATGACTCAATTAATTTGGTTCATCTGTTCCTCTTTTCGCATCTTCAGCCATGTTTACATGACACTGTCAGTACTACTTGCCTAGCTTAATTGTTTCTGACATTAAGTGAAAAATGTTTTTTTTTTTTAATTGCAAGATAATATGTACTTATTGACAAAATTGAACACACATCATAGATACATTGTCTTTCAATAATTAAAGCACTTTTCAAGTACCTCTTCAAAAATATCACTATTTTTAAAGGCTTTCCAGACCTTAAATTTCCAAAAGTCAAATTCAAGTACTTGCAAAAATGCATTAATCAATAGCTGGAAGTTCAAACAAACATACCATTTTGAAAGATAGAACTCGTACAGCCTGACAGGACAGCGAAGGGGATTGTCTGCATTCTCCTTTATTTCATATACAGTGTCATTTTCATCCTCCTCTTCCTTTCTCTTCTTTGCTGGGATGCCAACTAAATTAAACAAAACAAACTATTGATACAACAACTAAAACACACAATCAAGCTAAGACAGTATATCTGACCACTCACCTGTGCTAGTGTCATCTTTGGGGGGATAGAAACGTAAACAGGCCACTTTTGTGTTGCCCTTGCTCCGAGAGCAGCGTACAATGTGGCCAAACGAGAGACGACGGTGCTGCTCCGCTGTCTTGTAGTTGAAGTACTTGGTGAAGAAGTAGAGCAGCGTGTTGAGCAGCACACCAGGTGAAAACGCCCCCAACTGCTTACAATCCCACAGATACTCCTCTTCCACACGAGAATGAACGTAACCTGAACAAACACACAGACGTGTTTGTAGACCAGCAGTGAAACAAGCGACTCACATGTTTGTTTTAAATTACTCACCACTGGGCAAAATAGTTGGCTTCCACTCTCTGAGTATGTTGGTTAGTTCCTGGCAGAATTTGGTGTAGAAGATATCTGCGAAGATGTTCTCCATCCGACTGTTCTCAAACAGGTACTGCAAACATTAATGACGCGAGTCATATCAAATACACTATTTATAGTCTGAATGGATGTGTTTGGTTTGTGTCGTTTCTTTTCAGTTTACCTTCTGGATTCCCAAGCAGAGATAAAAGATGCTGTCAGGGCTGTATTTCTCTCCGTTGGGTCGACGAACTTCAGAGATGAACTTGCAGAGGCCGTAGCTTATTTCGGCAGTGCAACACTTCAACAAGTCCTCCTTTAGTGTCATACTACGTGCTACGGATGTAGAGGAAGTGTTTAGTTCTTAAATTGCATGTTAAAGATTCTGTAGTTTAACCAGTAGAGCATGATGCAGTCTTAAGGCTAAGGATCAATTCCATGTGAATGCATATACTGAAAAAAATCTATAGCTTGAAAACTACATTAAAGGAGTACCCCCAATATGAGAATTTGCAGAGAAGTCTTATGTTGGTGGATTTTTTTCAAGGAAAACAGGAGATTACAGCGTTATTGTGATGTTTTTATCTGCTGTTTGGACTAATTTTGACGGCACCCTGACTCATTCACTGAAGAGGATCTGTTTTTTTTTTTAAAGAAACAATGTTAATCTTGTATAATGTATAATTGTTAACTTGACATGGTGGAACTTTCCTTTGGGAAGAAACACTGGATAAAAAGAGACCTACAGCCAAATTTGGGTGTCTCCATGTTGGGTTGGGCATTCCTCCAGCGTACCCATTCCTTCCAAGCATTTACAGCATACTCGTGTTGCAGTTTTGAGAGGGTAGAGAGGTTGTCTGGAGCTGGTTTGACTGGAACAACAGCTGCACTCTTATGGGCCTACACACCAACAAAAAAACAATGCTTCTTGAGCTACAAATCAACATATTACAATCCTTTATGATGGATCATATGACACTTAAGACTGGAGTAATGGCTGCTGAAAATTCAGCTTCGCATCACAGGATGAAATTACATTTGAATTTTAATATATTTTTTTATAATATTTTGATGAAACCGAGACAAAACGAAACTTGAACAGAAGTGTAAATTTAGTACTAATCTGTATAATTTAAACATTTAGACATTGTGGCTAAATGCAAAGTGATAGGATCATTCCTATCATGTTGTGGAATTTCGCATAATGATAATGCTATCCTAATAAGCTTAAAAGAAGTTTATATCACAAAACTCTATAATACTATAATGTTATAGTGTATTCCAAAAGTTAAAGTGTTATATAGTAGACATTACGGTGGCATGTCAAGATCTTACTCGTTTCTTCTGAGGGAAGCCGTCATGTTTTCTCTTGCGAGATTTCCGTTTGCCAGTATCTGTTGTCTCCTTTTGTATTTCCCCTCTCAAAAGTTCAATGCTCTCTGAAATATGAAAGGATACAGATGGATGAAATATGAATGGAAGATAACTTGGATCGTGTTGGTATGTTTAGTCCTGTTAACCGCAGCAGCAGATCTTACCGACTGGAAAATCAGCCTCCAAGTCCATCTGTGGCTCTTCTGCTGCGGTGGAGATGGGGGTTAGTGTGGCAGATCTGGATGGAGGAGGCCTATCAGGCTCTGGGGTTTGATCCCACGTCTGGGCAGAAGACACAGAGTCCTCCTCCCAACTCAGATTGCTGGACAGGGCTTCCAGATCAAGGTCGTCCATTATGTTACTAGTCGGATCTGAATAACAAATTGGAGGATTTTGAAATGAAAAGAAAAATGTGAGTGTCATCTTCTAAAATATAAAAGCCTGTTTTGTTCAACTAGTGTGTTAACTATAAAAAGACTGAAAACCTTCCAATTGTCCCCAATTTACCAGTGACAGTGATGCTTTTGTCCTTCTCTGCATCCTCAGCCACCATCTCTGCCATCATGATGAGGTCCGCCTCCAGAGGGTCATCAGGAATCTTCTCTTTGATTTCCTGAATGGTCTTTACAATGCGCTCAGCACTGTCCAGAGTGGTGGGGAAAAACAAGGGCACTGGAACCTGTATAAACAGACAGACACATGATGATGCTCATTAAAAATAACACTCATTCAAAGATGAACATACTGATTCTGGTAACAAATATGTATTTAGATTTAATCATTTTAATATTCAGAATGAGAATAAGGACAAGAAGAAAATAACAAACACACTGGAAGTGGAAGCCCCACAGACTTTGGAGTGTACTGGGTGTAAAGATTCATGGGAAGTGGAACATAGATTGGCACTGGCACAGGTAGCACCATCATAGACGGTCCATCTAGAAGACAAAAGACATGCACAACATGTTAGTGTTTGCATATGCAATGCCCACTAGAAACATGTCAGCAACAGTGCTCCCTAGTACCTGTTTGTGTTGTCATGTCACAGACATTGGGTTTACAGGATGTGCCTTTGTTCTGGCTTAATGGTTTACACAGCAAGGCTTTGTTCTTCAGGATTCGAGGTGCCGGTACAGAAGCCTTTGCACCCTCTGTCTGCGTGCTGGCCGCCTGGGGACAAAACATAGAATGATTGATAATTGGTTGGTTTTTATAGACATTTCAAAAGGAACTTCAGTTGGTTTAGTGATCTTGTGAAAAACTCACATTTCCTGTACTTTTTGCTGTAGCAGCTGGAACAGACGCTGAGGAAACAAAAAGGTAAATGATGTTTTTTTTATTCCTCAGTTTGCAAAAAACATACACAACCAGTCAAAAGTTTTTGAACAGTAAGACTTTAATTTTTTTTTTTAAAGAAGTCTCTTCTGCTCACCAAGTCTGCATTTACTTGATCCAAAGTTAAAATGTAATTTAGTCCTGTGATTTCAAAGCGGAATTTTTAGCATCATTACTCGAGTCACATGATCCATTAGAAATATTCTAATATTCTGATTTGCTGCTAAAAAAACATTATCATGCTGAAAACAGCTGAGTAGAATTTATTCAAGTTTCTTTGATGAATAGAATGTTTAAAAGAACAGCATTTATCTGAAATAGAAATATTTTGTAACATTATAAATGCGTTTATCATAACTTTAGATACATTTAAGACATCCTTGCTATATAAAAATATTTCTAAAATGTCTTATATTTAAAAATAATTATACTGAACTATACTCCAAGCTTTTGAATGGTATAGTGTATAAAGTTACAAACTCTTTATTTCAGATAAATGCTCTTTGGATCCTTCTATTCATCATAGAATCCTGAAAAAATTCACTCAACTGTTTTACATATTGATCATTTAAAACTTGAACAGCAAATCAGCATATTAGAATGATATCTGAAGACTGGAGTAGTGATGCTGAAAATTTGGCATTAATCACAGGAATAAATTACACTTAAAATATATATTCAAATAGAAAACAGTTATTATAAATAGTAAAAATGTTAGTTTTACTGTACTTTGGGTCAAATAAATGCAGGCTTGATGAGCAGTAGAGACTTCTTAAAAAAAACCAAAAAACAATCTTACTGTTCAAAAACTTGACTGATAGTGTATCCTCAGTTTAATAAAATAAATAAATATTACAGAAATTCAAATCTTTAATGGCAGCCAATAACCATTATCGCATACAGCTTGCATCCCTCAAACTACAAAGATGATTAAGAGTTAAATCGAGGTAAGTCACCTGGCAGAACGGTGTTGCCCAAAACACCTGGCTGTCCATTGGACGCACTTGAAAGTGATATAACATTGGCAATGACCGGCGTGGCCTCTTTAGTTATCTGTGGTGTGCGATTAACTGTACTTTGAGGGCTTGGAGATGGCGATGGGCTTGTCCCTGAGGAAAACAATCACTGAAAGATTAAATACAGACATAAGAGACGACTATCCTTAAACATCTACAGGAAGACGCACCTTGTGTGGACAGAGGCTTGTTTGCAGGTCTGACTGCCCCAGTGGTTCCCTGCAGGCTGCAAAAGAACATCAAGCACTGCAAGCTGCAGAAATGCTTGATCTCACCCATCCATTTCACAGTCTCTGCCATCTTCTTGGCCTGCCTGCACATGGAGCACTTTATTTCCTGTCAGAAATACACTCACTGTTAGTTAAAAGCCACATCCATGGCATCAACTTTTAAAAATAATGTTGCAGCACGAAACAGCCTTGTATAATGTTTCTCAGAATAATACAAAAGAGATATTACCTTACGCATTAATAAGGTGTGCTGCGATAAGCATAAGTTTCCACAGAACTCCTGCTCTACGTTATCAACAACTTCAGTCACTAGAGTCTGAGCGGATCCGCTACAGTAAAAGCAGCTGCGACAGTGTTTCTTCCCCCAGCGCTTGACCAGGTCATGCTTATATAGTAACTTGCATCCTGTATGGTGATGAACGAACAGGTAATTGTATCATAACCCACAATTTGGGATTAAGACATGCATGTATGAAGCAAAAAGTAAAAGAAAACAAATAACGTGTTATTTTTTAAATGAATTTTGCTCTTAGTACTTACCCTCACTGCAGAAAGAGCGGTCAATCTTGTTTATCCTTTTCACCTCCTTGATAACTTTATCAATCTTGCAGTATTCACAGCGAGCCATGACACTGTTGATCTGTTTGAACTCCTCAACACAACTGTTACTGCAGAAAGCATACATTTTCCTCTGAAAGGTAAGGAAAAATATGCAACCAATTAAGTTTAGGGTCAACTACTGTTTAGATTATTAAATGTTAATGTTAATTATAAACTCTACAATACAAATATTAATGTGACAGTGGTGACCAATTATTAGCACACTAGTATTTTCACCAGTTAAAAAATGGTTTTAAGTCAGTTATTTCTATATTTTGCTGTAGTGTGTCAGTAGGAAATATCAGTTTACATTTCCAAACATTCATTTTACCATTAATTGTAATAATCCAGTGAGATTTTTGTCTGCACAAGGAGTCTGACAACAGCCAGTTCTCCACACAGAGATCTGATCTCATCATCATGACAAGAGGAAATGGAACAAACTGAGACAGACTAAATTGAAAACAACTGTGGCAACTTCTCCAAGACACTTCAAGAAACCTACCTGCAAAGCTACCTGAAAAATGTCCAAGTGCACCTAGGGCAAAAGCTGCTTTAAGTGCAAAGTATGGTCACAACAAATGTCAATTTAATTTAGTTAATAGAAGTTAATTGATAAAGACTATCTATTCATGCCTAAAACTTTTAACAGTACTGTAGCTTTGCAAGTAGGTTTCTTAAAGCGTCTTGGAGAAGTTGCCACAGTTTTTCTGAATAAATAGGTTAAATTTGCAAAGGAATGTTTTCCTACTGACACACTCCAGCAAAAGATAAATTAACTGACTTAAAATCATTTTTTAGTTGGTGAAAATAATTTTGGCCACCACTGTATATCAAAAAATAAACATGTTAAAGTTACAGATACCTGTCTAATACTAATACATTTACGACTTATAATTAAATTACATCTTTTTATTTCTAGCTGTACTATTTTTTGTTCAATTTTGTTTTGTATTTTTTTTATTGTAATAAATGGCCAATACATCATGATTATAGGTCATTTGTGCATATTGCATGTCCTCAAATTGTAAACAAATACACTGCAGTTTACAGTTAATGGGATCAGGCTATACTACAAAAAGTAAGATCCTCTAATTCACGTTTGGAGTTGATTTGAATGGAAACCTATTAAAATTGTGATTTCATTCGTCAGAATATTTAAGTAGTATTATGCCTGTAAAACACCCACTCTTCTAGTACCAGTTCTAGTACTAGTAAACAAAACTACCTTGAACTCCAGCAGCTCTGGTCTGTGGAAAAATGTGTTCAGACACTGAGAGCAGGGGATCTTGGTGACCGTCTGCACCTGACCACTGGTCTTCGCTGATGAGCTGGACTCTGAGGGAGCAGGTTTGGGGGCAGCAGGTTTGGGCACAGCAGGTTTCGGGGTAGATGTGTTGATGCTTGTAGAGGTTACATTATTTACCGGCATGATAGGTTTTGTCTTGCTGAAGGATTCCTGAATTTAAAACAAAAACAAAAAATGCAAAAGGATGTTTCTGAATGGTTAGTTGATCATTTAAGTAGCTTATGTGGAGATGTCTTTCATCAATTAATTTATTAGCATGTTCCGTCACGATAATCACAGGTGCCTGTGTGGGAACTGTTTTAAGATGCCTACAGAGCCAGAGAACATACGTTGCAAGAAGGTAGAACAGGTATAGTTCAGCTTACCTGCTTTTATGACACGATTAGGGCTGTCACTAACAATTATTTCGGCAATTGAGCAATCCGTTGATTATTCTGACAATTAATCGAGTAATCGGATAATTGTAATAAGCGAACAACAGCCTTTACAATTAATCAAAGCGATTAAAATACATAATGTATAATGTATATTAGTTCTATTGTCTATAATGCATTGTCACAAATGACTGCAGAGGGCGCCACAGGCCTGACGATTGTTTACACACTTTACTGTGCCTAAACATTTAACTCAAATGTCCAGTTAATCTTTAATATTTGGCCATTTCTTTAGGACAGAAACACTACAGCCACTGCAATTCCTTGAATATGTGGACATCAAAACGCTTGAACTCAAGGTGAGGATATGAGCTTGTTAAATTAAAAGTTAGCATGTTTATTAATGCATTCTTCAGTGTTTACGTAGGTTTATAAATGTCCTTACAAATCTGATGAAATGGCTCATGTTGCATTCCCAGACGAATGCTTTAACAAACTCAAACTCACAGCAAACAGGCCTGAGATGGAGCAGAGATGGAGTTTTAGACACTTTGTGAATTCACAATAGTATTAAAGTTAACAGTTATGATTTATGATTATTTTTAAATGGGTTTAATATATCATGTAGCCTTGGAAAACGATCTAATAATGTGTTAAATGGAGTTATGTCCGTGGAATGTGGTATTTTGCCCATTACTCAACATGGGCAAATTACAGTAGAGGATTTTTTTTGTTTAACCCTTTATAGGGCACTCCTTGAAATACTTGGAAATTCAAAAATTTAACCCTGGAGTGTTATTGGAGGTTATTACAAGACTTTTAAACTTTTGTGACTTTAAAAAAAAAATAAAAAAATGAAAATTTATGTTGAAAATTAAGGTCAATAAAGTTACCATATATGGTTCCTTGCCGGTCTATGGTAATTTCTCCCCCCAAAAATGTGTATATATTTTGAATGCAAGACATATATAAAAATGTAAATAAACACATAAAACAAATATAATCTTCATAGAATATTTATTTAGGAACACTTTTCTTTTATTTACTAAAATTTCTTTTTTTATTTCTTCTTTTTCATTTGTCAAAGTCACGAACTTAACAGAAAATGTATTTAGGAAATTCTTTTCTTTTATTTAGGAACTTTTCTTTTTCATGTGTCACCATTCCAGTCCAGTCACTTAGGCAACCGCTTCATGGTACTTGACAAAGCAGTTTCGATTAGCATTGAGGCACAGGTGGACCTTACAGACCCTACAGATAATGTTTGATCTCAATATGTTCCCCTTCCTGCTGCAGTACTTGCAGGTCTGTCGGGTGGTGTAGACAGGGGCATGGAACAGGGACATGTTAAACCGCACAGAATCACCTGGGGTGGGGCTGCAGTGTCCCCGGACAGGCTTGGGGACATCAGCAGAGGTGCTGGGGGTGCATGAAAACGATAAGCTCCTTCGGGGGAGAGACATGGCTGGGCTCTGGCTGCTGCAACTCCTGAACACCTGGATCCGGAAGTTCTTCAACGACAAGCCATCCACAGCAAGAGCCTTGATGTCCCGTCTGTACATGATCCAGGCATTTGTGAGGCAGAGATCTATTGCATATGCAAACATCTGCATGTACCACCTCTTGGATTTCATGGGGGTGCGGTAGAGGTGGACCAGCATGTCACTCTTGTCAATGCCCCCCATGTTGGCATTGTAGCTCTTGATGACAGCAGGACAGTTTACCGTTTCCTTCTTCTTGGTGTCACTGCTGTATCGGTAGACTGAAGATATGGGATCCACCCCAATGTCTGTTGACAGCAGAGAGACAACAGTCTTTTTCTCCATGTCCTTTATGGACTTCAGTGGAGACTTGCCGATTTTGTTGTCCCTGGCTGTCCCTGTGTACCTGCAGTTCTTGTCTTTGAGGTATCGCAGGCTGGTGAAATAGTTATCCGCAAAGATGGCTGTGGTGGTGGAGGTCGTCATGGTACTGGCCAGGACGGAGACTATCTGGTTGGTGACACCCATTGCTTGTTGTTCGGATGTCAAGGGGACACCATGGGCCTCCAGTGTAGTTTTGCCCTGGTATAGCACCAGGTCATGAATAAAGCCATCCTCTGAAGCCCTGGCAAACAACTTAAACCCCCATTTGTCTGGCTTGTTCTTGACGTATTGCCTCAGGTTGCCGGCTGTCTTGCCTTTGTAGGCAACCATAACCTCATCCACAGACTGCTTGGGGGTCTGTGGTTCACACCTGAAGGCAGTAACCAGAAGGCTGAACAGTGGACGGACTTTGAAAAACCTGTCTATAGTGCCAGGAATCTGAGTGTTGTCATTAAAGTGGACAAGCCTTCTCATCAGCCTGAACCTCTTAGATGACATGAGGTTTGCAACTTGAGGGACCCTGGTCTCCATTGCCCAGTAGTCATCAATGGAAGGCAGCTCAGAAATCCCCATGTAGAGCAGGATAGCCACAAAATTCCTTATCTCATCTTCAGTGGTGGTGAAGGTGGTGTTGATGTCCTTCTGTGTTGCATACAAGTTGGTATGGTATGTTATATACTTGATGACTTGTGGGCTAAAGTACTTGCTAAAGTAATGAAATGGAGTCTCAATGAAGTCGGGGGGAAAGTGCTGGTATTCAGGCAGGGCTTGGTTGTCCAGATCAACCTTCTTCCAGGTGGTTAGCCTGACTGCTGGCTTCCCTTTATTGGTGCGCCCCTTGGCTTGAGGTGCTGGCTGGTCTTCGTCCTCATTCTCGTCAATGTCATCGTCAAGCTCCTCCACTGCAGGCCGCACACACTTCCTCTTGGTAGAGGGGCCCATGTCACTAGAGCATGGATTGTCCAGATTGTGGGCAGGTGGGATGAAGTCAGGGTCTGACACATTGTCATATTCATCGTTGGAGCCCTCATCGTCACTGATGGCGGGGTCAGCTGGCACAACAACAACCGACCTTGTACCATAGAATAGCCGAGTAGACAGACTTCTCTGCAAAAGAAAAGTGAGAACGTTTTTTTAAAAAAAAAGTATCCCACATTGATTTATTTGTGAAAGAAAAGAGCAGATCTACTGAAAACAAATAATACTGACAAAAATTGTAGATGTATAATAAGTAGTAAAAAAATTACACACATTGGGCGTATGTCTAAAAACGGGCATACTATAACTTGCATTACTCTTACCTGAACAGGGCGTATGTCTAAAAATGGACAATGTTACTTGAGCTAGTCTTACCTGAATAGGGTGTATGATCACACCATTTTTTCGTCACAGTATTCTCTAATTTCTGGAAATCCTACGCAAACAACGTCTATCTCAACATTTATCACAACTATTCAACCATATAATGTGTGCGTTTCATTAACTTACCATTGTTTGTTTCGATGCTTTCTCCGTATTTGTAAGAGTAGGCAGAAGCGTAAAATAGCATTTTACTGATTCCGGAAGCACACTGAAGTTTAAAACGCCCCGGGCAACTTCCGATTGGTCAGATGCCATGGTGTCGCAATCTGGGATGTAGACTAACATCCGTTGATTGGCTGGGAGAAATCCATATGCTTACACGAGCTCATGTAAAGCATGCAAACGTCACTGCTCATGTTTGATTAAGTTACCAAATATGGTTCTTCGCCCAATAAAGGGTTAAAGGTCCACTGAAGCGCCTTGAAACACGCAGCGTTATTCTATGTGGTGATGTAATTTTAACTGAAACAAGAACATTGCGTAGCCCCGCCCACTACTTTTAAATCGCCAACAGCGTTCCATTTATATCTGCTCAGGCCAGAGCCGTTGAGCTCAGTAAAGCCGCATTTGTACATTTATGACAGCCACAGTCTAATAAATTACCCCCTAGATTCAAACTAAAACACTATAGTGATCATAATCGTGCTGAGGCTGTGTGGTTTAATAAATGCCAACAGAAAACACTAACACTACGAACAAGTGACCGATCTCAGCCGCAGATTCAGCGTCCATTTATAGTGTAGGGGGCGGGACACTACGGACTCTAGAGAGCATTTGAATGGACAGAATGTTTGATGAAAAGCTGAAGTGCATGGTGATTGTCCAGAAATTGTAAAATCAAAATGCTAAAAAAGGGGGTTTACATACAACATTCATCAGATCTGTGTGCGCACATCCATGTTGTCTAGTAACAAACGTGCTTACAGCGTAATTTACACTGAAACAACATTTAATTTTTTAATGGCTTGTAGGTGTCATTTCAATCTGTATAAACCGAGACAACTATGAACACGGCAGCGAACTTTCCTCCATATGCCTGTGCCTTGTTCGTTAATTGTATAGTGTGGAAAGTTATCCCTTACTTCTCAGCATAAGAAATACAAGGTTAGATGTGCGAGCATGTGAACTGGTTGAAATGGTATTTCACTTGAGAGCCCTGCATTTAGTTTTACACTAAACAATAATTTCATTTGGAACTAAATGTAGATTTTATTTTGAAAATAGATGTGTAATATTGTGTACTGTCTAAAAATATCGACATTTTCTATTATTTGGATTTCAGGTTTTACCTGAACACTTGAACTGTAATGACTGGTATGTGCCTTATGGTGATATTATGCATTTTAATGAATAAAATGACTAATTTAAAATATTGTATTATATTGTGTTGCTTAAGGAAAAAAAGTTCTTTCTATGGCTTTATTTCAACAAATTAATTATATTTTTAGTTACTAATATTAGTGTTAAAGGTGACATATCATGAAAATCTCACTTTTTCTGTATTTATGTGCTATAATCAGGTCCCGGGTGTATCAACCAACCCAGAGCACGTGAAAAAAAAGACAACCCAGTAACTTTGTTTTGGTAAGCCTTTTTCTGGAAGCCCCACCCACAGTGCCACCATTGTGTTTTTGCAAGTGACAATGGTGTACAGTGGTACCGGTAACCATGGCAAAAGTGTGAGCAAAGCATGCTAAATGTTCTGTCATTGGCTG
>NC_133377.1:23205871-23245310 GCF_049309525.1 Garra rufa
GATGAAACTTACTAGAGAAGTGTGACATAAATGCATCTGTAAATAAATGCATTTTAAATTTACGTCTCGCACGCTTTAATGACCTTCAAATGGAACACATACGCTCGCTTCGAACTAATGAATAATGGCGGAATATCCCGTGATGTCCACTTCGAAGGGCAGTAACGTTGGAATAGAACAAACGTCGGAAGCGATACATGAAACACGCAAAATGTGCAGAGCGGGGGGGCGCGAGGACTGGAATTGAGAACCGCTGCCCTACAACAACAACTGTAGTTACTTATTGATTGTTTCTGATGTTGGGATTGATATGGTCCACTTGTGGTGGGATTGACATTCTTGCTCTGTTGGCATTTACCACTTTGGTCTCCTCCATCTTCGTCAATGTACGTTGTTTTTAATGCATGACTATGTAAAGTTGTGGGTGCGCATCGCAGAGCTAGTGAAAGATAAGCATTTGTGGTTTAAAAAGTATATATATTTTTTTTTGTTTAGAGAATGACTGATCGTATCTCTAGACAAGATCCATATTCCTCAGCTGAGATCATGTAGAGCCCTGCATTGAAACTGCTATTTGGACCTTCAACCTGTTGATCCCCATTAAAGTCCACTATAGACATTTTTTCTGAACGTGGAATTCACGCCTGACTCTTAAAGGTCCACTGAAGTTCCTTGAAACGCAGCGATATTCTATGTGGTGACGTAATTTTAACTGAAACCGGAACATTTTGCGCAGCCCCGCCCACTTCTTTTAAAAAGCCAATAGCCTTCAATTATTATTTGTAAGCTTATGACAGCCACAGTCTAATTAATTACCCCTAGATTCAATATGAAACTCTTACTAAAACCAAAAATAGTGATCATAATGTATCTGTTGCATTGCTGTCTATGCAGGGTCAGAAAGCTCTCGGATTTGATCAAAATATCTTAATTTGTGTTCAGAAGATGAACAAAGGTCTTACGGGTTTACAACAACGTGTGTGAGTAACTAATGACGGAATTTTCATTTTTGGGTGGCGGTTGAAAGCCAATGCCAACATTATCAAATGTGACCCTGGACCACAAAACCAGTCTTAAGTCGCTGGGGTATATTTGTAGCAATAGCCAAAAATACATTGCATGGGTCAAAATTTTTGATTTTTCATTTATGCCAAAAATCATTAAGAAATTAAGTAAAGTTCATGTTCCATGAAGATTTTTTGTAAAATTCCTACTGTAAACATATCAAAATGTAATTTTTGATTTGTAATATGCATTGTTAAGAACCTAATTTGGACAACTTTAAAGGTGATTTTCTCAGTCTTTTTGATTTTTTTGCATCCTCAGATTTCTGATTTCAAATAGTTGTATCTCGGCCAAATATTGTCCTATCCTAACAAACCATACATCAATAGAAAGCTTATTTATTGAGCTTTCATATGATGTATAAATATCAGTTTTGTCAAATTTAACCTTATGACTGGTTTTGTCGTCCAGGGTCACAAATGAGCAAACGACGTGGCTCCAGTCCAGTAGGTGGCGGAAATGCACAATATCTTGTATGTAAACAACCACAAGAAGCACTCGATGCTGCTCCTCCTTTTTTTCCATAAGGATAAGTTGATGGAGATAGCAGTTGTCAAGCTGCAGAAAGTACCATAACAATAGCCCACGTGACTTGTGCGCTCCAAAACCTAAAAGGCAGCTCTATGAGAGGAATAGAGGGATTTTTTTTTATGGATATCTTGCCATAGCTCTCAAGTCTCGTTCTGCTTCTGCGCGTTCAAATATGGCTCCTCGTTTAACGCGTAACAGTGAGTCCCTGCAAAGCGCAGCTTGATTTGTTGTTGTTGTTTTCGCAATGGTACGCGTGTGTGCGTTTCCTGGATGTTTCAACCGAGAGAAAGCGATACGACTCCGTCCAGCTGCATCATCACAAGAGGAAAGTTTGACTTTTCACACATTACCGCTGCATGATCCAGAGAGGCTCAAGCTGTGGCTGCTCGCTCTCAAACGGGATATAAATTCACCAATTGAAAACATCCGCGCGTTGAGAGTGTGCAGTGACCATTTTTCGCCGGACGATCTCACAGGACCGACTCGAAGATATCTGAATTCCACTGCCGTGCCTAGGCAACAAACGGAGGTGTGTGTGTGTTGCTGATTATCGCAAGAGGGCTTGCGGAGAAAAATATGAGATTAATTACCGGATGAACCGTCCTTTTAACAGTCTCCGGTTAATTTACAGTGCATCCGGAAAATAATCACAGCGCTTCGCCTTTTCCGCATTTTATGTTACAGAGCCTTATTCCAAAATGGATAAAATCCATTATTTCCCTCCAGTTTCTACAAACAATACCCCATAATCACAACGTGAAAGACGTTTGTTTAAAATCTTTGCAAATTTATTTAAAAAAAAAAACATCACGCATACATAAGTATTCACAAAATTGAGCTCAGGTCCATCCTGTTTCCACTTATCATCCTTGGGATGATGATTGGAGTCCACCTGTGGTATATTCAGTTGTTTGGATTTGATTTGGAAAACCACACACCTGTCTATATAAGGTCCCACAGTTAACTGCATGTTAAAGCACAGACCAAGCCATGAAGTCCAAGGAATTGTCTGTAGACCTCCGAGACAGGATTGTATCAAGGCACAGATCTGGGGAAGGGTACAGAAAAATTTCTACAGCATTGAAGGTCCCATTGAGCACAGTGGCCTCCATCATCCGTAAATGGAAGAAGTTTGGAACCACCAGGACTCTTCCTAGAGCGGGCCGCCCGACCAAACTGAGCAAACGGGGGAGAAGGGCCTTAGTCAGGGAGGTGATTTATGCCGGTCTCCCACTGGTTTACATTGTTTTAATGTTCACAATTTTAAAAAAAATCTGACAATGATTGTCATCCTGCTTATTGCATATCAATTTGATTGGTCTTATATGTATTTGCATCCAAAAGGGATAGTTCACAAAAAAATAAATTCTGTCATGTTACGTCAAATGTCATTTGTCGTCTTAACATTAATATCTGATTTGCAAGTGTGAGATGCTCTCCAGCTGCAGCAGAGGTAAAGATTATCAGTGAAGAATGACTGTTTCTCATAAACGGATACTCTGCAGCTTCAGAAGATGTGTGATACAGCATATAAGTCATAAGGGCTACTTTTAGTCTTTTTTTGGCGTTTGACTTACTGTGATCACCATAACCTGTCATTGTATGGAAAATAAATTATTCTTTTGTGTTCAGTGGCAGTAATAAAACCATCAGATGGCATGAGAGTGTGAATAAAAAAGAAAAAAAGGATATTTGTGTATATAGTAATAGTTTACCCAAAGATTATATATATATATATTATTTTTTTTTTATATTATTTTTTATTTTTTTTATTTTATTTTTTTTATATGTTGAAACAGATTTGAAGGAATTTAGCATTACATCATTTTCTCTCCAGTGGATCCTCTGCAGTGAATGGGTGCCGTCAGAATGAGAGTCCAAACAGCTGATAAAAACATTGCAATAACCCACAAGTAATTGATTAATGTCTTGAGAAGTGAGAAGCTGTGTGTTCATTAAAAACAATGCTGGCCAGTAATCTGTAATAACGCTTCCTCCAGTGAGAACTCTTTTCTGTTGTCATTTTGTATCAACATATTAGTGTAAAACAGTTTTTGCTTGTAATCAGTCTTTGATCCGTGCCCATTTCTCTCTTGATTCAGATGACTTTTTCACTAGAGAAAGCATTATTGTTGTCACAGCTTTTCAATTCTAAAAATGTTAATTGTTTGTGATATTTTTATAAGCTGATTGAACTCTAATTCTGACGGCCCCTATTTACTGCAGGTAAGCGTTTCTCATAATCTGAGTCTCATGGATAGCCTGAGGGTGAAAACATTTTCAGCCAGTTTTCTTTTTTTTATGAATTATTTCTTTAACTCTGTCTGCTGCTGTTTTAGGAGACCGTGATTGACCCAGACGCCCTCTCAGCAGACAACAGTTGGGATCTAGAAGATGATGATGATGATGATGATGATGATGATGAGGATTATTATGCAGATGACTTTGAGTCAACTTCAGGAAAGCAAAAGAACCCCAGAACCTGCTCTGAACAACGTGGTCAACTTATTTTGAATGTTACAAATGCACCTACAGAACCATCTACATCACTATCTGCTTTTGGGTCCTACTATGCTCTTCCACCCACGTGGCACTACCAGATGGCAAGTTCTCAAATATTTTCTCACAATTTGAAAATGAACAGCTTGTGCTGTTTTGCATCTAAACCGTAACTGTTATTTTGCTCCACTTGCTTTTTTCTGACAGGATGATCCTGCAGAGGCTGGGCTACAAATGGAAGAATGTTATGATGTAAACGCTAACATGGATTCTGTTGCTTATTCAGAAGGCAAGAAGGATTATAGTTTTCTTCCTGTGAGTTTAGCCTCTCCAAATTTATCCAGCAAAGAAGCACAGCTGGGATTGTAACATCTCCAGTTTAGACTTTTTATTTAAATATTTTCATTTAGAAATTATTATTTTCTGTCATATTTGAAATGGATAAATGTCATCATTTCCCACTTTCAGATGAAAACTCTACATCTGCAGCTGGTGTCTTTATGCCCAGTGAGGATTTTACAGGGCATCCGGACATGTACCAGGGAGAGGACATGGCCCAGTGTTCAGAAGAGCTTGTGATCACTAAAGTTGAGGACACTAATGAAATGGACCAGAATGAGGATTACAATGGGATGACTGATGTGGATGGACTAGTAGATTCAGGTAATTGAACCTATGATTTAGTAAATTGGTGATTCTAACACTCTCTCCTAAGCAAAGTGGTCATAATTTTGCTGGGTAGTGTGGACTGTACTGGTAGTTGATTCAAAATCCTGCTCCTTATAACTATACAATAAACAATAATAGTAAATTCACCGTAATTGTGAAAATGTTTGAACTTGATTTGCACTTTTCCTGTTCCAGAGAAACAGAGAGCCAAAGACATAAAGAGCGGGACTATGGAATCATCTGCTGTAATGGTGAGCACAGCACTGTTTTATGTTTACCACTAAAGGCAAACAAGTTTGTTTGCTAACCCATAGAGCAATACACTTCTAAAAATAATATCTTTCTTCTATCCAGTCTGTTGACAAAGAAGTTAAAGCAGCCCAGCAAACTGTCATAATGCCTTTGAAGATCAAGGATGAACCGATGGATGAGGAGTGGAGGAAAGCACCACATTCCCCAATTGGAAACATTAAGAATGATGAGGTGCTCTACTCGAGAAGTTACTGAACTATACTGAAATTTTAAATTAACCAAATTATAAGTTAAAGTTTCTTGGTCAGTAAATTACATAAAAAAATTAGTTCACTTCCAGAACAAAATTTTACAGATAATGTATTCACCCCCTTGTCATCCAAGATGTTCATGTCTTTCTTTCTTCAGTCGTAAAGAAATAGTTTTTTTTTTTTTGTTTTTTTTTTTGAGGAAAACATTTCAGGATTTCTCTCTGTACAATGGATATCTGTGGTGCCCCCGAGTTTGAACTTCAAAAAGTGCAATTCAAACGCAGCTTTAAAGGGCTCTAAACTATCTCAGCCAAGGAAGAAGAGTCTTATCTATCGAAACGATCGGTTATTTTCGAAACGAGCTGACAATTTATATACTTTTTTTTTTTTTAAGATTTATTTTTGGCGTTTTTGCCTTTTACTATGATAGGACAGATCAGAATTGACAGGAAACGTAGTTGGAGAGAGATAGGGGGCGGGATCAGGAAAGGTCCTCGAGCTGGGATTCGAACGGCGCTATATGTCGACGCGTTGCCCACAAGGCTATCGGTGCCGACATTTATATACTTTTTAACCTTAAATGCTTGTCTCATCTCTGCGATGCATAGTCTGTGTGATCCGGTCAATAAAGTTATGGTATGTCAAAAAAACATCTCGTTTTCCTCTTCAACATCAAAATCGTCCTATATGGAGAGAAATCCTGAACTGTTTTCCTCAAAAAACATAATTTCTTTACGACTGAGCAAAGAAAGACATGAACATCTTGGGTGACAAGTGGGTGAGTACATGATCAGTATTTTTCTTTTTTTTTTCTTTTTTTTTTTAACTAATCCCTTTAATATATACAACATAAAATACTGTTACTAAGTTGTTGGTTTTTTTGTTGTGGTTTTTTTTTTTTTTTTTTTTTTTTTGCTTGGTTGAGCGGGGAATGAGCATATTTGCATGATTTCTGAAAGATGACACTAAAGTCTGGAGTTATGGCTGCTGAAAACTCAGCTTTGCCATCACAGGAATAAATTACATTTTAAGACTTCTTTCAAGAACATAAAAAAGTAAAAAAGCCAACCACAAACATTTGAATGATAGTGTATATTTTGTAAAAGATGTAATTAAGCATGGCACAAAATGGCTTTTCTTTTTCTTTTTTTTACTTAAAGTTAGGTTATAAAGTATGTAATCTATATGAATTTTAGTTTTCCATATTTATTGTCTGATGTCAGCCACCTAATATCCATTACTGTTGATTATACACACTTCTGTGAGTGAATGATAATTGATTATCCCAATATGTTTATGCTTGCAGGATTTTGATGAAACGCTGTATGATATCAAGACGCAAGGTGCGTTTTCTGTTGTAGTAAATGTACAGCAAATGTACATTACATCGGTATGAGCATAATGGTGGTCATAAGCATTATATATATTTTTTAAATACAATTGTTCCAAACCTATAGACTAATTTGGAGTAGACATCACAGCTGCGCGCGCATTGTGGTGGCAGAAAAACTCTGGTAACAGGTGGAGGGAAATGGATAAAAGAAAATATGTGTTGTTGTGACTTTGGATGTCAGAATCGGAATGCAGATCACTTTCATAGAATGCTGTCATCAAAGAAGCCGTTTGAAACTAAGCGTAGACACTTAAACAGTCTAATGGATGAAACTTGTTATGATTACTCTGCGTTTGAAGCATAAATTACATAATATTCACATGCAGTTCATAGGGGACATATTGTAGTAGCCCTACAGTTACAGCATGACATTTTTTTTTCTTCTCACAAATGCAAGTTTATATATCCTAGTTCTGACTTTATAAGTCGGTTTAACTCTGAGGAAAAAAGCCATGTGAGATATAAACTCATGATTCTGAGCCGAGGAGAAAAGAGAATAACGAGTTGATTTTTCTTATCAAAGTTGTGAGGTGTAATCTAGGAATTATTAGAATAGAGTCAGATTTTGGAAATATGAACTCAAATTTACCTGTTTATTCTTTTATTCCAGGGGTCACCACACTCGGTCCTGGAGGGCCGGTGTCCTACAGAGTTCAGCTCCAACCCTAATCAAACACACCTGAACCAGCTAATCAAGATCTTAATATGTATACTTGAAACTTCCAGGCAGGTGTGTTGAGGCAATTTGGAGCTAAACTCTGCAGGACACCGGCCCTCCAGGACCGAGTTTGGTGATCCCTGTTTTATTCAATGGCTTTCATTGACTGCTGCATTAAAACTGTCATTTTCTGCCACCAGATAGGCTCCGCTCACAAAATGTCATCACTGTTTGCAAACTGAATTAGTCTATATGACTTTGTCTGGCTGAAAAACACTTTTTTTGTGTGTGAGATGTTTATTGTCTTCATGTCACAGGAGCTCCAGTAGGCATCCCATCAATCGCAGAAAAATCCATTCAGCCTTTAAAACGACATGGTGTGTTGTGCACAGCCTGTAACAAGGTCATGCTGAAGGGACATACAGCATTTCAACGTAGTGGATCTTCTAAACTCTACTGCTCACCTCAATGTCTCTGTAGCTTCAAGAAGAAAGCATGTCACTGCTGCCTTAAGTACGCTTACGACATTTCATAGCTATAGTTGTATGTGACTGGAATGATTTGACTTAATGTATCTTTTTTCTTTTCAGAGAGATTCGTGATGAGAAAATTATAGTTGCCCCATTGGACATGTCGGGGACTGTGAAGGAGTTCTGCAGTCAGAAATGCCGCAGCGCTTTTAACTTCAAGTGCAGTGTGTGTCAGAAGACAGGAGTGGTGAGTAGACGTCTCCATCTGTGCTGAAGAATATTCTCGTGTGCTCTGTCTCGAACTATAAATGCATTTTGTTGCTGTTTATGTTTTTAAGATCTAAAATTGTTGTTTCTCATAGACTCATAGCCATGAGGTGAATTACATGGGCTCCATTCATAAGCTGTGCAGTGATAGCTGCTTCAACCAGTTTCGCTCCTCTAATAAGCTGAACATGAACAGCTGTGTGAACTGTGGAGGATATTGCTATGGCACAGACAGTCAGTGTCCGTCTCTGCGGATGGAAGACAGAGTTATGAAGTTCTGCAGCCAAAACTGCCTCACAGCATACAAAAAGGTGATAGCAAGTCAATAGTGATAGTACTCAATAAGCTATTATTTGTTTCGTTGAAATATCGTTTTGAAGGGTGAATTGTAAGTATAAATAAATAAATTGGATGAACTCATGTTTACTTATAGAGGAGCCTGAAACTTGTCACCTGCAAAATGTGTCATGCCCTGCGCCCAGCTGCAGATGCGGTGGACAGTCCAAACTCAGAGGGCATCAGGGAGCTTTACTGCTCCACTTCCTGTGTCATGGCGAGTAAAGTCCAGTCTGGCAGTTCGTCAGGTACTGTGATCACATTTGCAACACAACCCAGTTTATTAAGTGAAGCACAGATATACGCTTTAGGGTGCGTTCACACTTGTTTATCATAGCACCGCGTCTTGTCGTTTAGAAGTATTTGGTCCATGTTGCGTTCATATTTTATTTAAACCACACCAGTTCATTTGGAAGCATTCACACCAGGGATGCTTATATTGACCGTATTAACCGTTAACCGAGAGTAAGAATTTTAACCGATTATTACTTAGTTAAATGGTTTAAAAGGTTTGCTGTGTGGTGAAAGAAAAAATAATGCTGTATGTAAGTTATCTGTTTACTCGCGGACACGTGTCGACGCGTGCAGTGTGGCTGTACAGACATATTTCGCTGGGCAAACACCTGCTTCCCCTTCACTAACTAATGTAGTATATGCAACACAATGGCAATGTAGTATATGCAACACAATCCTTGTAGTCGGAGTCGGGCTAACGTCCACGCTAGCTGCTATATGTTTAGCATTGAGGTGATACTTGAGGCTCGATGTGCTGCGATGATATGCGAATTCCTTGTTGCATAGCTTGCACACAACCATGCTCTTATCGACGCTTCCATCCATTCGTTTTTTATAACAAAATTTCCCATCCACAGGGCCAACCAAAGCGGTCTCATCAGCTTCTTTGTCCGTGTTCACTGTGGTTTGTTTTTGTCTGAACGCTAGTTGGTGCTCCAGTATAATCGGTCCGCCGGAACTCATCCAGTGAGAAACGTTCCGCGGTGCAAAAATAAGTGCGATTAAAATGCGTTAAATTTTTACGCGTTATTTTTGTGTAATTAATTAATCTAAACTAACGCGTTAAAGTCCTGGCCCTAAAAATAACCTTTACACTGCACAATTAATCTCTTATTTACTTCATGTCTGCACTTTCTTTGTTTTAATGAGAGAGTTTGCGAACATGTAGAAATTAGCAGAACTGAAAACCGGCACTTTGGGTGGTGAGTGGATTTTAACTTAGCCACCTCTGATTGGCCACTGCGTTCATTAAATCAACAGATATGTCTGTGATTTGGCTATTGCTGAACGCTGTAAAAACATGCTTTCAAGTCCTGAACCGCAAATTGAAAGGATTTTTGTGATGGTATTTTTGTTGCGGATCTAACAGTTAACAGGCAGCGTTCCAGTCTATCCATCCTTTACTACAGCATGTCGACATTTGCTTGTATCATCACAGATACTTGTAACTAATTTATTATAATTTTATCAGTTAACGGTTAATGTTTGGATAACGAGCAGCGGTTTTCGGTCAGGAAAATTAACCGAAGTGAGCATCTCTACTTCACACTTACTCAAATGAACCATACTAACAACAATTGCACTTTGCTTTCGAGTTCATTTTAATTAAGCCAAACATGACAAATGTTAACACACCGTTAGAGTATGAGTACCAGTACTTTTTGAGTACCAGATATTTTTTTGGGAAGATTCTTTAACGTTTTTAAAAGAAGCCAAGGCTGCATTTATTTTATCAGTAAAAAAAAGAACACTAATATTGTATGTAGTAGTATTTAAAAAAATTATTTTAATTTTAATCAATTTTAAAAAGTAATTTATTATTGTGCTAATTTGATTTTTTTAGCAGCCATTACTCTAGTCTGTGTTAAACATTTATGTTGCTTAATTTTATTAAATTAAATTGTTTTTTTTTTTGTTTTTTTCAGGATTCTTTGAAAGAACAGCAAAAGTTCATTTTATCTGATGGATTTTTGTTTTTGTTAACCAACTTATTGCATCTTTGCAGATTTTTTTTTTCCCCAGAAAAACATACTCACCCCAATATTTTGAATGGTAGTGTAGCTACAATAAAGTGTAATTTTAATAATGAAATGGAAAAACTAAAAAGAAAAGTCATCGTTGCTCAATCTCATATTGTTCCAAACCTGTATGATTTTTTCATTTCTGTGGAACACAACAGAAAATACTGGACCCCATTGACTTTAATTGTATAAACAACACTCGCACATTTTTTTTCAAAGTATCTTCTTTGTTCCACAGAAAAACGAAAATCATACAGGTTTGGAACAACTTGATGGTGAGTAAATTGTGATTTTTGTGTGAACCATTCTTTTAAAAACCATGCTAAATACATTATAGTATAGATATTCATCATAAAATCCACTGAATTACTTATTCAAGTAATTAAGTCATTGCACACACACACACACACACACACACACACACACACATACACACATATATATATATATATATATATGCTGGTAATATGTATGCTAATAAACAACCAGTTAATAGTGACAAGTAATCCCTATGCTTACTATTTTACTGTGCATTTATCCAATTTGACATGTACAACTGTTTCATTTTGTTCAGTGAAAATTAACTTGAATGACTTTATTGTCTTTATGCAAACAAGGTGTTGCAGTGGAATGCAACAACTGCAAGCTGAAACTCGTGCCTCAGTACCACATATCCTTGTTTGATGGATCCGTTCAGAACTTCTGCTCTTATTCCTGTGTACTAGCATATCAGGTACAGTTCTGTCATGTCTGGCACTGATCTTCTTTAAAATATTATGGTTGTCTGATTTGATTGATGTCAATTTGTGTTGTGTGTTTTTTTTTTTTTGTTTTTTTTGCTTTGTTCAGGAGTCCTTTAGTAAGACGAAACCTAACGTGCCGGTAAATACTGTAACCTCTACAAACAGCAACACATCTACCCCAAAACCTGCTGCCCTCAAACCTGCTTCCTCAGAGTCCAGCTCATCAGCTAAGACTAGTGCTTCAAGTGGTCCGGCACAGACAGGCACCAAGATCCCCTGCTTTCAGTGTCTCCACTCGTTCTTCCACAGACCAGAGCTGCTGGAGTTTAGAGTACGCCTGTTTACACCTACTTGTTTTATTAGGCCAATTACAAATAAAAATCAATAAAAAGTTTTTTTTTTTTTTTTCCCAGTTTGTTGTTACTGTTAATCAACGTATTATTACTTTTATACAGCTGTGGTATAACTTAAATTTTGTTAATTGTTTAATTTGTCTTCATTATTTGATTTGATTTACTTTTTAATATAACATTAGAAAGTTCAGTACATGCTTGTAACTTTTTTTTTATTTAATCTTGCAGAGAAAAATGTACGCTTTCTGTGGTAACACTTGTATTGATGAGTTCAGACGAATCTACCGCATAGAGGCTCGTTGTGAATACTGCAAGCTTGATAAAATTGTGAAAACCGTGAGAAGGATAAACAAGGTTGACCGTTCTTTCTGCAGTGAGAGTAAGCTATAAGCATAATTGTGACGTTGTTGTTATTATAGTACTGTTGGCATTTTAGATTATTAAGCTTATCAATTTGTGTATGTGATCTTGTGTTTGCCGTTTTCCTTTCTGTACAGGATGCAAGACACTCTTTGAGCAGAGCCTTTTCAAACGCTGGGGAAAGAAACACTGTTGCAACTGCTTCTACTGTAACAGCACATCTAAAACTGTAGTGACTAGTGTCTTTGATGGCAAGCTAGAGGAGTTCTGTGGGAACGATTGCTTGATAAAACATCATTCATTGAGCCGTCAGGTAATATTTTATTTGGTCTCGTTGTTTTTGTTTTGCTATTTAGCTATTGCATGATTAGGCTTAAGACATTATGCAACAGATGTGCCTTCTGAAATTAACAGTAAATGTTCCTGCTACGCAATTTCAACAGGAAGTGAAGTGCTCAATGTGCAGGCAGGCCAAGAAGATGACTGAGACTGTGAACTGGCTGGGTGAGATCAAGCATTTCTGCAGCCTGCGGTGCTTGATGTTCTTCTGCAGTCTGCAGGGCATCACTGGAGCCGTTATCAAAGCTACAAGTAAATCTCAAGCCACTCAAGGTATGTCCTCTTAAATCTATTTGGGTGAATCGGTTTGCTTTTATCCCATTTAGTCTGTTCATTATATCTATAGATTCCGTAATTAGCTGGCTAAAGTTATTGCATCCTAAATGTTTCGTTTTCTTTAGTCTGGAGTCCTGCGCTGTCACTGTCTCCACAGGTGTGACCCCAGTATCCTCTGCAGTTCCTCAGAGTACTAAAGAGGGCACACCGGTCATTGCCAATGTCGTCTCGCTTTCAAGTGCATCCAACGAACAGCCAGGTGTTTTGGGAAGCACAGATCCAAAAGGTGATTATCTTCAGAAGCATTAACGATCTTAACCCTCATGTCAATCTGAATAGAACACTTTTACATAATGCAGATGAATTAAGGCACGTATGTAATTTTTGCCACAAGAGGGCGCATATTCAAAACAAAAATAAATTGTGTTGAATGGTCTGTTATAATGCTACTCTGTGCGCTCATCACCTGTCTAATAAAATGCATAACATATTAAGGCGTCTTTGGTGTATGACGTTATTGGCAGGCGACTCAATGACAAGGGACATGCCACTAGTTAAAAAATCTTACTTCTCTTGTATACAAGTCAGCAAAATGTATAGCAATAGTGGTTTTGGATATTGTAATCACAAAATCTTACATGTCATGCTTTTAAAGACTGTGATATGTTGTTTGTTATTCAAGTCATTCATATTTAACCTTTTGTTTCCTCAGACTCCGTTCCTGCAAAAGTCACCGGAAATGTGAGTTCAGGAAAAATCTGTATTCAAAGTCTAAACACTGATGTTTTTAATAACTTACTATACATATTGAAAGCAGAATCGCGAATTTTTCACAGTGCTTGTTTGGATCAGTTCGATTTTCTGCAAAAAAAATCTCTTGTTCTTTGCTCTGCTCTCAGAAACGTGCTGTGAAAGCTCCTGTCTCATCATCCCAAACCCAGAAAAACAAGGACTTGCCATATAAATCCATAAGCAAAAACAAAGCCACATCCTGTAAACCCCACACCTGTGAGGCTGAGACACAAATAGGTACTAACCAGCCTTAGCGTGACAATGACCTCTCTTTTTAGCTGGGATGTGCCCGAATCCGTTCAAATGCTCAGTGATGCTCCAGAAGGAAACATCAATAATTAACAAAAATAATTAACATTTTGCAGATTCTGCAAGGTGTATGTAAACTTTTGACTTCAACTGTAAATTCCGGGCATTAAGGAGCCACTGTTAATATGTGAAGAACTGAAATCGCTTTTAAATGCGCATTTGCTTTTTACTTTCACTTTCGAGATTCGCGATCACATACTGTTTATACTACGGAGTGGCAGTACTTGGCACACGTTTTACAAGTTTAGATGTTTGTCAGTGGTGCTCAGGATCTGGAAATCATTCACCATTGTCCAATCAGTCATCTCTCCTTACTCTCTTTATGTGGTAAGTGAAGTTTTATGTACTGGAATGTAACAGGCTATTGCTAGCAAGCTGTTAACCATGTCCATTTAGTGGCTCCGTAGTACACGTTATTCATTTTCCATGCCTTTTCAAATACAGATTCACGCTTCAGGCACATCCCTTATTTTTTAGCAACCTTATTCTAGACAAATCTTTCCATTTGTGTTTCTCCCTTTAGTAAACGACTATGTTGCATATCCTGACCCCCCTTTTTTTTTTTGTAATCCTGCAGATGGAACTCCTAAAGTAATAGTGCTGCCTGTGCCAGTGCCAGTCTTTGTGCCAGTTCCCATGCATCTCTACACTCAATACGTTCCACAGTCTGTGGGGCTTCCTCTTCCGGTACATCTATCCTTCCTCCACCTCACTTTCTGTGTCAGAATTATTTTCTGTATTAACAGCTTATCACAGAAGTATTTTTAGCTTTGAATATTCCCTCAAACTTGTTTAAAGTAGATATGTAGACAGTTGCCTCTATGGTTGAGCCCTGCGCGGGACTGTTTTCTTCATCCCGTGCCCGCCGAATTTCTGACCATTACCGCCCGCTCCCGCAACGTGTGTGTTACACTCCCGCCCGCTCCCGCAATATGTATGTCCACTCCCGCCCGCACCCGCAAAACTCTGTGAATTTATTCCCGCACGATAATAGAAATGCATTGATTTTGCCTCTTCTCCCGTCCCGCAGGGAAAAAAAACTTATTTGTATTGCTGTTATTAAAGAGATTCATGTTTGTTTCTTTCCCTGGCTTGCATGTATTCTGACGCACTGATAGGGAATAGTAGCCTGGGCTATCGGGGACATCTAAAACGCTTAGGCTACCGACTTCAAGTACTTTTTTACACGTAATCGCCGTATGCAGCCAGAGGAGGGAGCGCCGCGCCACTCATTACAACCATATATTACAACACACAGACTAATCCAGCGCGTTGTGCCGTAGACAGGCCGTTAGAAGTACAGAACGGATTTGCATCGGGCAAGGGAAGAGGGAGGGCACTGCGGGGTAGCCCAAACAACGGGAAAAAGGCGAGTGGATGGAAGAAAACTGGACAGGTTTTCCCGAAACCCCCTCTCGAAATCCCCCTGCAAAACAAGTTAAGCTGTCCAATGAATGGACTTTACCTTATTGGAATACTTCCGTATCCTGAAAACAAAGTAAGTGCAAGACTTTTTACCTCACTAACGCAAAGCGCGCTGAGCATCCCGATCCCGCAGTGCTTTTTTTTTTTTTTAGCTGCTCATTCCCGCCCGCAACAAAGTTCAAACCGCCCGCTCCCGCGAGATTTGCGTTGGGTCCCAATCCCAATGCAGCCCTCTTGGCTTAATGTAGTTTTGTATTCTGTGATGTAAATATGCAGGTTCCGGTGCCCTTGTTCTTTCCTACAACTCTGGACAACGCTGAGCACATTGTAAAGACCATTCAGGAAATCAAAGAGAAGATTCCTGACGACCCTCTGGAGGCTGACCTCATTATGATGGCGGAGATGGTGGCTGAGGATGCAGAGAAGGAACAACAAGTCATCGCTAGTGGTAAATAATGGAAAATTTTAAGGTTATGCCATGCGCAAATGCACATTTGTGACCCTAGACCACAAAACCAGTCTTAAGTAGAACAGGTATATTTGTAGAAATAGCCAAAAAATGGTCACTTTTTTTTTATAGCCAAAAATCATTAGGATATTAAGTAAAGGCCATGTTCCATGAAGATATTTTGTTCATTTTCAACCGTAAATATATCAAAACTTAAATTCTGATTAGATTATGTATAAATCTCAATTTAAACCATCTGTTACTCAGATCAGACTGGTAACATAATGGAGGACATTGATTTCGAAGATCTATCCAGCAATCTGAGTTGGGGGGAGGACTCCATGTCTTCTGCCCCAACGTGGGATCAAACCCCAGAGCCTGAAAAGCCTCCTCTGTCCAGATCTGCCACATTAACCCCCATCTACACTGCAGCAGAAGAGCCACAGATGGACTTGGAGGCTGATTTCCCAATCGGTAATAGCTTCTATGGTTAAGAGGTCAAACTAACACAACACACTAACACCTGGTGTGGCGAACCCGCTTGCGGCTCTTTCACTGCTCTTGTGTGGCTCTTCAATCCATCCACATGTTCTGTGTTTACAATCGCAGTTTATTTTTAAAATGTCGAAACTTAATTTTGCAATAAATTGATATGTATTTAAATGCATTTGCCGAATCTAATGTGGATTTTTAATTTTATTTATTTTTTACTCAACCTCTTGCGTGATTTAACATACATTAGCCAATTGACTAACACGAGAGACGTGCAGTTCGTTAATATCAGTTGTCAGGGAAGTGTACAGCTAAGCGTAAATACGAATGGGAGGATTTATATTTTTTGTTGAAAGAAATGGAAAGCCATTCTGCTTGATATGTAAAAGTAAAAGGAGGTAGACTAATTTAAAGCCATGAAAACTATTGCGTTATATAATTAGGTGTATAAGTTATTGTGACAGATATCCTGTTGTTTGCGCATCTGTTGTGTGGCTCTTTGCAGTGATAAAGTTTTTTTTTTTTTTTTTTTTTTGGCTTATCATGCCAAACAGGTTCGCCACCCCTGCACTAACACAATCAAAGTTATCTTCCATTTGTATTTCATGCATCTTTATCCTTTCACATTTCAGAAAGTATTGAACTTTTCAGAAAGCAAATGCAAAAGGAGACAAATTCTGGCAAACAGAAATCACGCAAGAGAGGACCTGATGGCTTCCCTGAGAAGAAACAAGTAAGAAGAACTAAAGCAGAACTAAATTTTTCCTGACCACCAACTAAACTATAACATATCATATCATATATCATATTGTGGAAAGCTGAGTTTCTGATCATTGCATGTTTTGTTGGAATGTAGGGCAGTAAGTGTGCATCATCGCCATCAAACAGCCTCTCCAAACTGCACCATGACTACGGAGTCAAAGCCTGGAAGAAGTGGGTATGCTGGAGGAACACCCAACCCAATATGGAGACTCTCAAAATTGGCTGTAAGCCTCATTTTTTTGCTTTTTATCCTAAAACATCCCTGTGTTTTTAAATATTTTATTCAGAAGCAATACTAGACCAAATTATCTTAGGTAAAATGAATGAAATTTGGATTAACTGGTCATCTTCATCCACAGCACGTAGTATAACACTAAAGGAGGACTTGTTGAAGTGTTGCACTGCTGAACTAAGCTACGGCCTCTGCAAGTTCATCTCTGAAGTTCGTCGACCCAACGGAGAGAAATACAGCCCTGACAGCATCTTTTATCTTTGCTTGGGCGTCCAGCAAGTAAATTGAGAAGAAGCCACGCCAACCAAACACATTCAGTCAACCAAACACATTCAGTCATAAATGATTTATACAGTGCTGGCCAAAATTATTAAAACGCTAGTATTTTCACCAGCTAAAAATGGTTTTAAGTCGGTTGTTTCTATATTTTTCCTCTAGTGTGTCAGTAGGAAATATCAGTTTACATTTCCAAACTTTCATTGTCATTAATTGTAATCTAGTGAGATTTGTTTGCACAAGGAGTCAACAGCCAGTGCTCCACACAGAGATCTGATCTCATCGTCATCATCTAGTCTGTCTGGAATGACATGAAAGAACAGAACAAACTGAGACAGACTAAATCCAGAAGAACTGTTTCTTCATGTCATTCCAGACAGACTGGATGATGATGAGATCGGATCTGTGTGTGGAGCACTGGCTGTTGTCAGACTCCTTGTGCAAACAAAAATCTCACTGGATCATTATAAATGATGGCAAAATGAATGTTTGGAAATGTAAAACTAATATTACTGACAGAAAACTACAGCAGAAGATTGACTGACTTAACCATTTTTTTAGCTGATGGAAATACTAGTGTTCTAATAATTTTGGCCACCACTGTTTAGTTTGATTTATCTCTCTTGTCATTCATATTTGCAGTACCTGTTTGAGAACAATCGCATGGAGAACATCTTTGCAGACGTCTTCTACGCTAAATTTTCTCATGAAATAAGCAACATACTAAGAGGGTGGAAACCAACTATTTTGCCCAGTGGTGAGTAATTTAAAACAAATACGTGAGTCGCTTGTTTCGCTGCTGCTCTATAAACACGTCTGTGTGTTTGTTCAGGTTACGTTCATTCTCGTGTGGAGGAGTATCATTTGTGGGACTGTAAGCAGCTTGGAGCGTTTTCACCTGGTGTGCTGCTCAACACGCTGCTCTACTTCTTCACCAAGTACTTCAACTACAGGACAGTAGAGCAGCACCGCCGCCTCTCATTTGGCCACATAAAACGCTACTCTCGAGGACAGGTCAACAACAAAGTGTCCTTCCTGCGTTTCTATCCCCCGAAAGAAGACACAAGCATAGGTCAGTGGTCACTTCTTATAGTGTGTATGTTGATACATGCTGTATGTTTCTACTTAGTCGTTTTGTCCTATTTAGACGGTGTCCCTGTAAAGAAGAAGAAGAAGGAAGATGAGCGGCAGAGGGTGCTTAAAATACGTCAGAATTCAGACAATCCCCTCCGCTGTCCTGTCAGGCTCTACGAGTTCTATCTCTCAAAATGGTATGTAAGCATTTGATTTTATAAAATAAATCGCGGTGTATTTGGTTGTCATACTATGTTGTTTCTTCCAGCTCGCCTGGCGTAAGACAAGACACGACCCAGTTTTACCTGAGCCCCGAGCGCTCCTGTGTACCCAGCAGTCCTACATGGTTCTCAACCACTTCGCTGAGTGATGAGGCTCTGGACAGCATGCTCACACGTATCCTTACTGTCAGAGAACTGCACCTGGAAAGAGACCATTTACCCAATGAGACTGATTCAGACAGTGACTCGGACTTCACACAGTTTTAGTACCACAATACTACGCAAACCTGAATCAACATTTTGACTGTTGTTCTGAATGCTGGAAAGCAAGTGGTTTGTGTTTTCCATTTCAATCCTTTAGTTAAAAGGATGTACACGGTTACGGTGGGATTCTTGTAGGTTGCCACCTTTGTACTATATTTAAACACTAAAGACGTTGACAGCATCATTCCAAAAACAGTTTTTGAAATTGTTGTTTTTCATTGGAAGCAATGTCGGTCCAAATAGATGCAATGTTCCTGAAACTGACTCTTGATGGCTTTTTTATGGATAAAAAAAGACTGTGAAACTGATTCTGCAAGTGTTTTATCTTTATTGTCAGAAAATAGGTACAAACATCACCTTTTTACTTGCACAGAAACACTTGATGAATAAACCAACACCCTTTTTGTTTGTCATGTCATCCTGGTGGTGATTTTAGAAGCAGTTTACTTATACTATAACTATGTACATATAATTAGAATAGACTGAAAAGATTTAAAAGAGCATTTTGTACTGTTTCTGGCTAATTATGTTTCTACATGGCAGGCAAAATAGATTTTATGCTGCAGCAAATATAGCCACACTAAGAACAATTGATGTAGAATTTACTTTGAAATAGTTTTCACAAGCAATTACAAAAACTCTTATAAAAGCTGCATTACGCTACTAGATCTAACAAACATCAGGTTGAAAAGAAATGGTTTGGTACATTTTAAATATGGGCCATTCTACAGATAAAATAAAGGATTGTGTGTTCTCTTTAGTCACTGCCGAAACAATGATGACATGTTTCAGTCGTGACTATTACGGTCGTGACAATTTTATGGCATAACACCCAAAAAAAAAACAAAGATGTCTTTACCAAAACTTGACCAAAGGTTTCGGTCGTGATAGCTTCAAAAGTAGCTAAAATTGTCACCACTGAAACAAACGCAAAGATGCTAATCAGTACATGGTTAGCTAGCACAGTTCTGAACAGTTTACATGCCTAAATACTAAATATGGAATAACTTCCAAAAAAGTGTTTAATTATAGAAAAATGGTGTTCCGTAGTGACATTCTTTGAAGTTACACAGGTTTTTCATACTTTTGAACACACCGCAAAATTGAAAATGATATATATATATATATATATATATATATATATATATATATATATATATATATATATATATATATATATATATATATACACATGAAGTTGAATTTATTTACAAAGGAAGAAAAACATTTTTGAATACTTAAATGCTTTTTAAATGTTTTTTGGTTGTGGGACAGCAGTTTGCACCAGAAGTGATTTGGGTTAACTGACTGCAAAGTTGCCTATTTCGTCCTTTCTATTAACACCCTTGTCATAAGCCTCAAACACACATTACTTAACATGGCCACTATGTTTGTTTGGAGGATCTGGTCTCGCATATTCTTCCGAGTGTTTTATTGCAGACTGCATCAAACCAGATATTAAGATTCTGGATATTATTTTTATATATGCGAGTGCAGTCCTCTCCACTGGAGTACTTTCCTTCAGGTCCTTCCCAGTTATCTGGTTCATTTGGAGTCCAGTAACTGAAAGAAAAGTTGTTTAATTGTGAGAATTTACTTAACCCTTGTTAAAAAAAGGTTAAATATTTACGGTTTATGTTTTAAAGAACCATGAATGAAACATTTTGAGTGCTAAGAGTGTAAATACCTTATATTTTCATTAAGTTTGGTGTTGTCTACCCATAGCCATTGACCCTCTTCCTTCTCATCTGTCAGGCCAATCCAGAACATCTTGTTATATTTGCTTCCCACAATGCCCATCAGGAATTCCTTTTTTTACCAAATGTTTGTTATTTACACTGCATAATGTTATAATGATTTCAAACCATCTTTTCTTGTAAACACGTGGGCAAACCTGTTCGTCTCTGCTGTTTATGATCACCAGATGACCGCCATCTGAGATACAGGCATCTCGACTATCAGCCCAATTCAGTTGGTTTGTGGAGAAAAGGTAACATTTTCCCACATGATACTCCCAGTCCTTTAAACACGCTGTAAGTTTATTGCAGTTAAGCATGATAAATTAGTTTCATCTTTCATGGTGATGAAAACTGTGTAGTTATAATAATCACTTACCACTGTCATTCAGGGCCTTGGACAGATTTTGTGCCAAATAATGCATGTCTTTAAGCGAGGCTGAAAATGCTGTTCGAAATGGATGAAACTGATGAATGTATGATCATAATGCGTGATTTTATTGATTGTTTTAAACTCTTTAATTTATGAGTCTTTACTACTTACCTGTTAGTTTCTCCTTCAGAGCATTGTGGAGCTGTTGAAGATCTTCAAGCTTGTTCTCTGTACATGCATCTAAAGTAGGTTGTGATTATGTTAGATGTAGTCTGCATTTATATTGCATATTGAAATACATGATGCATAAATTATTAAACATTAGACTCAGAACCTTAATTGATTTATACCAGGCATAAAATACATGTTTGGATTACTTTGAATAGGATGAAGAGCAAGTTTGGGATAGTTTACCCAGAAATGAAAATTCTGCCATTAATTACTCGCCCTCATGTCGTTCCAACCCTGTAAGTCCTTCGTACTTCGAAACACAAATTAAGATATTTTTGATGAAATCCAAGAGCTTTCTGGCCCTGCAGTGAAACTATTACATTCAAGGCTTGGAAAGGTAGTAAGAACATCGACAAAATCCTTGTGACATCTGTGGTTGTAATGTAACTAATTTTATGAAGCTACAAGAATACTATTTTGGGTGCAAAGAAAAACAAGAAAGCTCTCGGATTTCATCAAAAATATCTTAATTTGTGTTTTCGGGTTTGGAATGGCGAATTAATGACAATTAAAATTTTCGGGTGGACTATCCCTTTAATAGAAACGCACACATACACTGTAAGCTGAGGGCGATCAGCGCTCCAGTGAGGAGAAAACAGAGAAACATCAGTACCATTCGAACAGAGTCACAGCACGGTTTGGTCTTTTGCTGAGCTTGAGAAGAATCTCCTACAAGAATTGGTAAGAGAGTGTTTAAATATGCTAAATTACAACGCATTTAATGTTTTTAACAATCACATATACATAAAATACATTAGTCAACGTTTGAAGTGGATCAAAACCTTTCATCAAAGTTGTCCTAAAACCAAACAATACCCGTTCTTGGGACAACTTTTTTTTTGATCCACTTTAAATGTTGACTACTCTAATTACTTAGTAATGCATTACACTCAACGCTGTGTGTAGGCAGTACCCTTTTATTATTGTGCTGATGTTACAATGATTTCAAAAGAACATCCTGCCATGAATTTCCCAATCATTTATTGTGAACCACAGTAGGAGGGTCGGTAAGAGTACGCAAGATAGTCTTCACATTAAATAGAACATAAACAGAAAAGGATCTTCCACTTCTTGCAAACACCCAATCATCCTCCAACTCCCTTGGTAAATTTTGGATATTAAAATAAGTTGACTTTTTGACCCAACTTCCCCATTTTTCATCTACTGTAATCTAAATGTTATCCAAAAGATCATGCTCATTCACATGCAAACACACCCCTGTGATATTGTACTACTTGTGAAACTTGTACTAGTATGGCAAGCCATTTTAGCTTAAAATATACTAAGCGTTACTCATCTTAATTGCATTTTTACTACTATTCAATTAGAGAGCTCTATAAAACAATTTTACTAGTAAAAATTCCAATTACAGGGCTCTCTAATTCAATTCTTACTAGTAACAATTCCAATTAGAGAGCTGTACAAATTAATGTTACTAGTCATGTCTCCATTGACTTCCATTCATTTTTAATTACAGAGCTCTACAACAGAATTTTTACTAGTGAGAATTTCAATTAGAGTGGTCAACAATTGAATTATTACTAGTAACAGTTAAAAATTGAATTGTAGAGCTCTGTAATTGCATTTTTACTAGTAATTAAATTAGAGAGCTCTCTAATCAAAATTGTTACTAGTAAAAACTGAATTAGAGAGCTCTGTAATTGGAATTATTACTAGTAAAAATTGATTTAGAGAGCTCTCTAATTGTAATTCTTACTATTAATAATTAAATTGTAGAGCTCTGTAAATAAAAAAGAATGGAAGTCAACTGAGACATGACTAGTAAGAATTGAATTAGAGAGCTCTGTTATTGGAATTGTTACGTGTAATAATTTAATTAGAGAGCTCTCTAATTGGCATTGTTACTAGTAGTACAAATTTAATTATAGAGCTCTCTAATTCAATTGTTACTAGTAAAAATGCAATTACGACGAGTAACACTTAGAATATTTTAAAACGGCTTGCCATAGTACTAGCAGCTTGTCACTGCAGGGGAAATCGCCTTGTACGTTCTTTACCCCTAAATGGTGCATATTAAATAGGTACCCCTAAATTTTTGCACACTTTTTTCTGAGAATATTAAATTTTTCACTTTAATTGTTCTTGAACGTCATTAACGATCATTTAACATGTTAACATGATACTGCTTTTACCATACAAACATAAATAGCTCAAAATCTGTTTTACAGCTAACATTAACTGTTCTCATACTCTTTGCTTGCAGCAAGTACATTTGTACAAATTCAGTAGAAAAACACCTCGTCCTGATAACTCACCTAAATGACGCTCATCTGGATCATCCTTGTCAGCTTTGTTTTTCTTGACAAATACGACCTCAGAGTATACAACGTCTTCAGACATTTTTCTTAGTCTCTGATTCAAAAGGCATGCATCTAATACTCGTATCCGCAACTTACGACAAGTTAATGAAAAGAGGAACTTGATGGTTATTTTTGCCTAGAATCTGATGTCTCGTTAACGAAATATTATACAATATATGTTTTATATAAGACTGCGTTGGTATACATCCACTACAGGATCTCTCTGAATTGGACTATTTATTTCTAAGGGAATTATCTTATGTTCAGATTTGAAAGTATAAATAATAAAAAAATAAATAAAAAGTCCCGTGTTTTTTGACAAATTATTTTTAACAGTATAAATGTAATAGGCTAGAACACTGCCCATGATATAATTAGGCTAGATATTATATGTCTTTAACTCCCTGGTATTGTTAATTTGACAATATGTCCATTTATTTCCAGTTGCGGCCAAGATACAACTATATGAAAATCTAAAATCTGAGGGTGCAAAAAAATCTGAATATTGAAGAAAATCGCCTTTAAAGTTGTCCAGATAAAGTTCTTAGCAATGCGTTTAACTGATCAAAAATTAAGTTTAGATATATTTACGTTCGGAAATGTACTAAATATCCTCATGGAACATGATCTTTACTTAATATCCTAATATTTTTGGCATGAAATAAAAATTATTTTGACCCATATAATGTATTTTTGCCTATTGCTATAAATATACCCGTGCTACTTAGAACTAGTTTTAAAAATGAAATTTGAATTATCTTTATTAACAGTTCAATAAAAAGTACAGAACTTATGGTTAAATGTGCTATGTAAATAAACAGGGGAAAAACCGGAATACAATTACATTGTCGCATACCCTACTTAATTATGGATTAAAACGTCAAATTATTTATGCAATTGCAAATTTAATAAAATAAAATTGACTTTTATTTACTTAAAGACTTTTATTTTGAAAACCTACGTTTTTTCTTGATAGCTGACTTCACACAAATGGACCGTTCAGTCGCTAATCCTTCTGTGTGGGACACACAAAAAGTGTATAGACACCACGAGCAGCACAATGTTGCCCAAACACGACCAAAATACAGAGAGGGAAGACGCCTCAAAGCTGTTAAGGTGGGTTACTTTTTTGTTTTGGTTTGGTTTGGTTTGGTTTATGTGAGCACCGTATTTTAGCTGGTCGTAACACCATTCACTGGGCGCCTAATGCGCGAAGATGTTGTATATTAAGTCACCTCTTTAGGCTTTGAGCCACAGCCAATGTAAATCATATTTTTGACCGAATCACTGATTTCAGGTATACACCATCAATTTGGAGTCTCGGTTCCTGTTAGTTCAAGGAGTACCCGCTATTGGAGTGATGACAGAGCTGGTGCAGCTCTTTGCTCTCTATGGAGTGGTCGAGGAGTACAGGGCGCTTGATGAATACCCAGCAGAGCAGTTCACTGAAGTCTACTTATTTAAGTTCCAGAAGCTGACGAGTGCAAGGTAAGGACAGACTAAAACATGTTTGAAGGGAGCTTGTACCATACTGAATTTTTCAAATGTTTTTAAAAGAAGTCTCTTATGCTTACCAAGGCAGGGCTGCATTTATTTAATTAGACAAAGATACAGTAATAATGTGACACATTATTACGATTCAAAATAACACTATTTTCTCTTTTAATATATTTTAAAATATAATTTATTTCTGTGATGACAAAGCTGAATTTTCTGCAGTCTTTACTCCAGTGTCACGTGATTTTTCAGAAATTGTTTCAATATGCTGATTAGATGCTCAAGTAATTTTTCTTATTATTATCAATTTTGTAAATATTTATTCTGCTTAGCATTTTTGTAGAAATTGTTTCATTCACATGTACACATTTAGCAGACATTTCAAATTCAAAGCAACTTCTAAAAGCAATTTGTCAAGGAGCCAATAATATTTGTGTCAAGCTTATTTGACAAAAAGCTAGAGAAAGGAGAAATGCTGAGATTTTGTATGTGTCTGATTTAACCATTTAATAAGGATTTATTTTATTTTTAAAAAAAATTTGGTGAAGGTAATGACATTATGGATGCCAGTTTCCACAACTAAATAAAAAATGTAAAAATGTAATTGCGCTTTTTTATCTTACAATTCTTTTTTTTCTTTTTTTCGCAGATTTGTGAGACAAACTCGCAATTATGACTTTTTTTTATCACAAATGTAATACTTTTCTCAGAATTGTGAGATAAATTTGCAGTTGCGAATTATAAAGTCCAATTTTGATGGGGGGAAAAAATGTTCTCAGAATTGTATGTTTATATCTCACAATTCTGACTTTTTTTCTCGCAATTCTGACTTTTTTTTTTTTTTGAGAATTCTGAGAGAAATTTACAATTGCGAGTTATAAAGTCCAATTTTGATAGGAAAAGACAGAATTTTGTAGAATTGCGAGTTTGTGAGTTATTAAATCAGATTTGTGAGATACAATTGCGTGTTATAATGTCACGAATACAAGATATAAACTTGCAATTCTGAGAAATTAACTCACAATTCTGAGAAACAGTAAGAATTACAAGTTTATTTTTAACAGTTGTGAGTTTTTTCTTAGAAATGAGAAGTAAACTCACAATTGCAAGTTTTTTGTCTCAAAATTTTGCCTTTTTTCTCAGAATTGTGAGAGATAAATTTGGAATTGCAAGTTATAAAGTCCAGGTTTAAGGAGGGGGTTCTCAGAATCATAAATTTATATCTTACAATTCTGACTTATTAACTCACAATTATTGTATATTATAAAGTCAGAATTGCAAGATATAAGCTCAAAATTGTAAGATATATAAAAAATAAAGTTGCAAGTCTGAGAAAAGAAGCCAGAATTGCGAGATGTAAACTCACAATTGCAAGAAAAATAGTAAAAATTGTGAGATAAAAGTTGCACTTTATATATATATATATATATCTCAGTGGCGGAAATGGTATTCCATATGACAGTTGAAGATTATTATTATAAAGAGAATTTAATGCTGAGGTTTATCTTATCTAAGATAGCCCAAAAAATGGAATGATTAATTTTTGAATGCCTGTAATTAAACTTTATAGTTTTTTTTTCTTCGTGCAATGACATGCATATGTTACAATGTGCCATTTGCAGGGTAGCTAAACGACACACTGATGAAAAGAGCTTTTTTGGGGGTCAGTTACATGTCTGCTATGCCCCTGAGTATGAAACTGTGGAAGAGGCAAGGCAAAAGTTACAAGACAGGAGAAGATATGTTAACAGAGCAAGCCAAAATGCAGGTATTTAAAATGATGTGAATCGTCTCCTTACAGGTTACATCTGTAGAAAATCTTTATAACTTCTGTGTTGTTGTTGTTGTTGTTTTTAGCAAAACATTATGATCAGCAACTAGAAGAAACCACAGAGTCATCAAGCACAGACACACGAGCAACTGCAGCACCTGAGGTCCGGAAAGACTCTGAAAAGGCCAGAACAGAGAATGTCAACTCTGGCGACATTGGGTTTGTGCTTCCCTTACCCCCAGTGGAAGATGTTTCTTATAGACTTCACAGTTTTGCACAGCCATTACAGTTGCAGTGGACCACTGATACAACATTATCTACAGAGGATAAGATGGGCTCTCTACATAATTCAATCCCTCCTGTCCCAGAAACTTCAAAGCAGAGTGCTGCATCCTCATCTTCAAATGTTAAAGAGAGAGATTTGAGTCAAAGGCAGAAGAACCTTTCGCCTTCTGTTAGATTTATGCCGAGGATTACTCATTTAGAGAATAGAAAAAGAAAATTGGAGGGACAAGCATTCTTTTTGAATGAAGCAGCTGAAAATGAGACTCTGATTGGTCCAAAATTACCAGAGCTTCCCAAGGTGGACATGGAAGATCATTCGTTAAATTTAACGGTTGATTTGATCCGTCAAACAATGAGCAAGGTTAGTTTGTCTTTCTCATTATGTAATTTACATAAGTACACTACCAGTCAAAAGTTTTTAAAAAGTAGGGATGTTTTAATATTTTTAAGGAATTCTCTTGTGCTCACCAAGCCTGCATTTATTTGAACCAAAATAATATTTTTAATATTTAAAAAAAATCTTCTTTCTATTTGAATATATTTTAAAATGTAATTTATTTCTGTGATCAAAGCTACATTTTTAGCATCATAACTCTAGTCTTCAGTGTCACACGATCCTTCAGAAATCATTCTAATATGCTGATTTGCTATTCAAGAAACATTTATTATTATTAGTAGTAGTATTATTAGTATTATTATCATTGTTTATCATTGTATCTGAAATAAATAAACTTTTGTAACATTATACAAAATACAATTGAAAAGCTTGGAGTCAGTGTAATTTTCTGTTCAAAGAAAGAAACCTGAAAAAATTCAAATCAAAGAAACCTGAAAAAATTATACTCGGTGGTTTTCAACGTAATAATAAATGTTCTTTGAGTAGAAAATCAGAAAAAAAAAATAATAATAAAATATATATATATATACATACATACATACATACATACATACATACATATACATATACTGCCGGTCAAAAGTTTGGGGTCAGTAAATTTTTCTTCTTTTTTTTTTTTTTTTTTTTAGAAAGAAATTAATACTTTTACTCACCAAGGGTGTGTTAAATTGACAAAAAGTGATAGCAAGTACTTACATTGTTAGAAAATATTTATATTTTGAATAAATGCTGTTCTTTTGTGCTTTTTATTCATCAAAGAATCCTGAAAAAATATCACAATTTCTAAATAAATACTTTGCAGGGCAACTGTTGCAATATATAATCCAATATAGATCATTCTAATAATCAATCAGCATATTAGAATGATTTCTGAAGGATCATGTGACACTTAAGACTGAAGTAATGGCTGATGAAAATTCAGCTTTGCATCACAGGAATAAATTACATTTTGAAGTATATTACAATAGAAACCATTATTTTATATTGTAATAACATTTTGCATTATTACAGTTGTGTGTGTGTGTGTGTGTGTGTGTGTGTGTGTGTGTGTGTGTGTGTGTGTGTGTATATATATATATATATATATATATATGTATGTATATGTGTGTGTGTTTGTAGTTTATGTACACTGTTTTTTTTTTCATGTGGATATTGCAAGATGTTATTACAATATGTTGTTTTTCTTTTCTTAGGTTACATCTGTTCCAGAGGTCAAACCTGTACAAGTGAAGACCCCTACAGTAAAGCCACGCAGAAGAATTTAATAAGACAATCATGGTTTCCACGTTAAACAATATTTTAGATATTTATTTAAGTTTCAGCCACAAATATTGTTTAACTATCTTTTTTCTTTCTTTTTTTCTCATAAAAAAATGTGATTCCTTTCAGTGTCCATGTAATTCCTGGAATGCATGTTGCTCGAATGCCAGTATGCTCTGCCAAACAAATGAAAGAACAATTTAAGAGCCTGTCCTTTAAAATAACAATAAATTCTTTATATGCATAATTAATTGCTTGGGACTTCTACCTTTGCATTTGGAAGGCAGTTGCCAAAGGCTTCTAGTAAAAGGTTTTCATCCTTGACTGTCTTCTCAAAATCAGAATAAGAAACTTTTCCATCATGGTCATAATCCTGAAAAAAAAAAAGATTGATGTTATTTGTACTTTGTCTTTTGTTATGTCGTTCCAAACCTGTTAGAACTTCACTCATCATCAGAACACAAATTAAGATGTTTTTGATGAAATCCAGACACTTTCTGACCCTCCATAGACAGCAACACAACTGAAATTATCCCAGGCCCAGAAATGTAATAAGGACATCTGTGGTTCAACCTCAGTTTTACAAAGTTTTCATTGTACACAAAAAGTATTCTCATAGCTTAGTAAAATTAATGTTGAATCACTGATGTCACATGGACTATTTTAACAATGTTCATACTATATTTCTGGGCCTATCTATATATCATCTATGAAGGGTCAGAAAGCTCTCCGATTTTATTAAAAATATCTTCATTTGTGTTCCACAGATAAACGAAGGTCTTACGGGTTTGGAAGACATGACCTTTAACAATAGTAAAATATTACATGTAAGCTTTATGACACATAGCAGTACCATTTTCTTCAAGGCAATCTCCACAATGTCCTTAATTCCCTCATCGGGATCCTCTTCAGTGGGTTGTCTAATGAGGCTGTCCTTCAGCATTTGTAACATCTCCTCCCGTGAGATGTATCCATCCCCATGCAGGTTGTATACGTCAAAACAGACTATATATATATATATATATATATATATATATATATATATATATATTACGATTAAATGTTATATACATAATATAATCACCACATTAAATTGACACAATAAACCTACATTTTATTTTTTCATCCAGTGTGCCTCGCAAAAAGACAGACAGGCCTTCCACCCATTCTTTGACGCTTATGTAGGTGTCATTGTCCTTGTCAAAGGCACGAAAAACTGTTGATACAAAATTAAGTGGTTTATATCTTCCTGAGACTCAAAAAAAAATATAATCAGTTCTTATGAGTATTTGATAAATAAGAAACATACCGCAAAGATTAATTATTGTCAATTACTATATCTTCATATTTATTACATTGCAAACGTTATATACATAAGTATGTGCATATATGTGACCCTGGATTACAAAACCAGTCATAAGTAGTCACAGGTAGGCTATATTTGTAGCAATAGCAGAAGATACACTGTATGGGTCAAAATTATTAATTTTTCTTTTATGCCAAAAAATCATTCGGATATTAAGTAAAGATCATGTTCCATGAAGATATTTTGTATAATTTCTACCCTAAATATATCATCATGATTAGTAATATGCATTGCTAAAAACTTAATTCGGACAACTTTAAAGACGATTTTTTTTGCACCCTCAGATTTCAGATTTTCAAATGGTTATATCTCGGCCAAATATTCTCCTATCCTAACAAACCAAACATAATGGGAAGCTTATTTATTCAGCTTTCAGATTAAAAAACTGACCCTTGTGACTGGTCTTGTGACTGGTCCCTACTATACTGTTCACTGCAGTATGCAGTTTCGATTATTTTAGTGGTTGTCTCTACACTTAAATACTCAAAGGTATGAAAGCCCGTTTCTGCCACTGAATAAAAATTATATAAAGGTTATTACTACTTTTATCTCACAATTTAGAAATTTTCCCCCTCAGAATTTCATGATATAATTGCGCGAGTTCAGATATCACAATTCTGACTTAATAACTAGCAAATCTAAGTAAAAAAGTAACAAATTCGAGATACAAATTCGCAATTCTAAGAAAAGTCAGAATTGCCCGTTTATCTCTCGCAGCTCTGACTTTATTTCTCAGAATTGCAAAATATATCTCACAATTCTGACTTTATAACTCTCAATTACAAATTTATGTCAAACAATTCTGAGGAAAAAAAGTCAGAATTGCAAGATGTAAACTCGCAATTTTGAGAAAAGGGCGCAATTAAAGTTACCTTTTTTATTTTGTATTCAGTGGCGGAAACGGTCTTCCTAGTCTGGTCTGTATGGTTCATAATCGTCCTTCATCCAAATCAGAAACCTACCGCTATCCATCATCATATCGTCGGTCATGCCGAATGTGTTGTGCAGTATATTTCTAAACTTGACCCGGTCCAGTCCATGAGCCGCTCTTCTTTCTGCCTGTTCTCCCAGCAGGCCGTTAAATAGCCGTATTAGACACTCCGTCTCTGTTTTATTAACTACAACATGACCACAGTATTGTTAAATGACTAAACAGTCAGTAAACAAGGCATTTTCTTCTGACATGTTAATGCAGGACACAGTCGGGTAACGATAATATACTCATATCTGCTAACAAAGATTTTAAAAGAATAATATGATAAAGAATTACTGTTTGAAGAAAAAACGTTAATAGATACCTACAATGTTTGACTTGCTTGCATAAAGTTTCGGCGAGGTTTTGAATTAATTTCCTGTTCATTGCAGACATTTTTTGCATGTTTGGCTTGTACTCACACAAGTCTTTCGTTAGATGTTGCTATAGAAACGTGTAATAGAGGCGGAGCAATGTTGTGACGAGCCCAGTAGGCTACATACTATGACGGGTAAACAGTGCCAAAGCCACTGGAAGTCAAGCCTGCAAACTTTAGGCAAAAAAGCGAAACGGGGCTAATTCTAACGCTGCAGCTTTGGCTGTATGCAGAGAAGGAAAACCGAGTCCATTGAATGATTGGTTGAGGTGCCTAATGTGGTCCAAGTTAGCGTTAAATTTTTTTTTCCAGTGGTAAGTACAGATCCTTGCATCTCCAATAATAAGGCAATCTCTGATAGTGCCATGGATTACCTATCAAAGGTAGGTATCTGTTTGTGAGTTTGTTTAACAGGGAAAGACATCTTTTTAACGTGTTTATTTTAAGTCCTACTGCATCCTCTATTTTTTTTTATGTTTAGAGCTTCAGAAATGCAAACACTTATATATGTTCTTTTAAGGGACAATGCACTTTTTACTGGTTTAAGTATACAGTTATGTGCCAAAAAATTAGAATATCGAGGAAAAGTCCATTTATTTCAATAATTTGTTTCAAAAAGTGAAACTTGTATGTTATATTAGTTCACCGCACACAAAGTGAAATATTTAAATTTAGACCCTTTTTATGTTGTTTTATGTACCATAAACTTAAAAATTATTGGATGCATAAGAAAGTTTAAGTTCTCAGCAGTGGCGGCTACTGGTCTGTCAAATAGGGGAAGCTCATTTTTGGCCTACATCATAAAATTGTCTATTTATTTAAAAGTAAAATCAGGTCGACAATATTAGCACTGTCTGCCATCGTGTGCAGTTTCACCCACGACGCTAGCCTAGCCTACTATATGAATGAATGAATGAACGATCTAAAAAAAAATATTAAACTCTGTAAAAGTGAAACAAGGAATGTGGTGTATAATTGTGTGAAATGTATGATGAAAATCAAGCAATTTCGCCAAGCAAATATAAAGAAATAGGTTGCAGCAGTTTTTATTTCGACTGAACTTGAGAAATCCACGATGGGACTGAGCACGAATAGCTTCAGCGATTCCTTATAGTACAAAATCGCTGTCAGTCAAAAGGAGATGCAATCTTTCGACAGACCCTCCAATCATCATGCAGAAGCTCGGAGTCCAGGCCAGCCCACTCCTCATTCACCCCCAGAGACGCTGAGCTTCAACGGGGAAATGCACTGTGACGCTACAGGAATGTATGAGAAGAAAATTAAGTCAGCCGACCTGCTATATCTAACTGATTCTGAACGAACTCGTCTTTGAGATGAACGTTTTCTAACGCATTTTTAGTCAATAAAATGTTAATACAATAGTACGTAATTTGACCATTAATTTTGTGACATTATAGGGGAAGCTGAGCTTCCCTTGCAGTCTTAAAGAAATCGCCACTGGTTCTCAGGTTTCAAATGATACCATATATGTCTAGTTCAGTGCGTCGCAATGTATTCATATTTTACAATAACTCTGATGAGGAACGCGGGGGGTGGGGTAAATGATCATGGATTAAAGATTTAAAAAAATCCAGTATTTCACAAAATTAGAATATCATGACAAAGTTCAACATTGTAGGCTCCCTGTGTCCCAATCTAGTCAGCTAATTAACGCAAAACACTTGCAAAGGTTTCCTCAGCCTTTAAATTGTCTCAGTCTGGCTTAGTAGGCTTCAGAATCATGGGGAAGACTGCTGACTTGACGGTTGTGCAGAAGACCATCATTGACACCCTCCATAAGGAGGAAAAGTCTCAAAAGGCAATTGCAAAAGAAGCTGGATGCTCACAGAGCGAGTATTGAAGTATATTAACAGAGTGTTAAGAGGAAGGGAAAAATGTGGCCGGAAAAGGTGCACAAGTGACAGGGATGACCGTAGCCTTGAGAGGATTGTCAAGCAAGGGCGGTTGAGAAATCTGGGGGAGCTTCATAAGGCGTGGACTGAGGCTGGTGTCAGTGCATCAAGAACCACTACATACAGACGTCTGCATGACATGGGCTACAGCTGCTAGCAGACACTCCTGAACCAAAAACAACGTCAGAAGCGTCTGTGCTGGGCTAAGGAGAAAAAGTACTGGTCTGTTGTCCAGTGGTCCCAAGTCCTGTTTTCAGATGAAAGCAAATTTTGCATTTCATTTGGAAATCAAGGTCCAAGAGTCTGGAGGAAGACTGGAGAGGCACAAAAGTCAAGCTGCTTAAAGTCTGTGAAGTTTCACAGTCAGTGATGGTTTGGGGAGCCATGTCTTCTGCTGGTGTGGGTCCACTTTCTTTTATCAAGTCCACAGTCAACACAGCTGTTTACCAGGAAATTTTAGAGCACTTCATGCTTCCTGCTGCTGACAAGCTTTTTGGAGATGATGATTTTATTTTCCAGCAGGATTTGGCACCTGCCCACAAAGCCAAAACTACCAGTGCCTGGTTTAATAGCCATGGAATAACTGTACTTGATTGGCCAGCAAACTCGCCTGACTTAAAGGTCCCATATTGTACACATTTCTGGAGGTTTATTTTAGTTGTTGATGTCCTTAAGAATATATATTTGCGGTATAAGTGCCAAAATCCATCTCAATATATTTTTACAGCTCCTTTTTTAGGAGCTCTGTCAAAAACAGGTCGATTTTGGCCCATCTAATTAATATTCATGAGCCTCTCTTCTGATTGGCCTGTTGTTTTCTGAGTGACGCACAGCCAGGCCAACCACAGGTAACTACGTCATGTATGCTGTAAGCGAGCTCAGAGCAATAGAAAGAGCCTAGCCTGCTGATACTCAACAGGATATTTCAGAATGATCATTAATGTTTTTTTCTTTTTCAAACACCGAATGCAGTAAGCTTCATAACTGTTGCTTTAGTAAAGCCCCTTTCACAATGCGCGCTGATTCTGGAAAATTACGGAACGAGCGCTGTGTGAACAAAAGCCAGAACCATAAAGGCAGTGTTGTAGTGATGATGCACGTTACCCTGCGACACTAAACAACGAAATAATACGTGCAAAGTGGAATGAAGCGGCGATCGGGCAGAGCCAGCTCCTCACTATCAGCGCTGAAGCACAGTTTGTTCAGGTTAGTTTCAGTTTAGTGAATCGTACGCGTCGCATTACATCTCACATCCAAATGTCACATGTCTTTATGGGTTGTGTGTAAAGCACACACAGATTCCGGAAAACAACTGTGAATGAACCAAATTAAACAATTCCGGAACAAATCATGGGACACATTATCCGTGTATTTTCCAGAATCGCTGTGTGAAAGAGGCTGAAGTTGACGTGCCACTGGTCTCTTATATTCACGTTGTTCTGAAGCCTGTGCAATGATGTAGTTTCCTGACATCCATGGACTGAACAGCGTTTTCTCGACTTGTTTCCGTGTTGTTGTTGCTCAACAATGGAATGGATGCGTTGTTGTCTGGGTTTGACAAAAGGAGGGTGGGACAGTGGTTGGTGTTCGGGGTGGTGACTGAAGGCGGTGACTGAGTAGATCGGACGTCACATCTTTACGGAAGTCACAGCGTCTCGTGAAAAGAAACAGCTACTTTAAGAGGGCTTTGTGTGCAGTTTACTGTGGATTGACTGCTTTGAAACTCATATGGTAGTTACATAGCCTAGACCTCAGTTATCATGAAAAAAGCCAGGAAATTTCGATTTTGACAATATGGGACCTTTAAACCCCATTGAAAATCTGTGGGGTATTGTCAAAAGGAAGACGAGGTAACAGAGACCCCGAAATGTAGACGAGCTGAAGGCCAATATCAAAGCAACTTATACTACTATGGTCTACCATAACACCTCAACTGTGTCAAAGGCTGATCGCCTCCATGCCACGCCGCCTTGATGCTGTAATTAATGCAAAAGGAGGCCCAACAAAGTACTGAGGACACAATACAGTACATTAACACACTTTTCAGAAGGCCAACATGTGTTTAAGATCCTTTTTTTATTGATCACATGAAATATTCTAATTTTATAAAATACTGGATTTTTTTTTTTTTTTGTCTTTAATCCATAATCATCAAAATTGAAACAAATAGAGGCTTGAAATATTTCACTTTGTGTGTAGTGAACTAATATAACATACAAGTTTCACTATTTGAAACAAATTATTGAATAAATGGACTTTCCCTCAATATTCAAATTTTTTTGGCACATACCTGTATATTTCTATAGAGAAATGGGGTAATGTTAGTATATTAGTGTTTTAATGTGTTGTAAATTAGAAAATATGGTTTTTTGAAATATGCCTCATAAAATAGTATGTGTGCTCGCCCCTGATTTTTAAATCTTTTAAACATTTATACAGGTTGCGTGACACTAATGCACGCAGGGGAATAAATAATTCATTCATAAACACTCGCTCATTTAAACCACGTATAGATGGATGAATAAAAATACAATAAAAACAAATAAAAACACTTTCTCAACAACAAACAGTAGTTTATTAAAAGACAATGCAAGCTGACTGCAATTCAATTCAATTTTATTTAGCATTATTTCAGCTTGGTTGTATATTATTGACAGCACTTGACAGTCTTTGATAAGAAGTTCATCCAGGTCACAGGGGCTGTTTTTTGGCAACACCAAACCCTATAAAAGAGTAAAATACATACAACTTATAACATGAACACAAAACTTAACAGTGCATGAGTTTATTATTATATGTATGGATTATCTTAAATTTATTATTCATCTACATTTACAAAAGCTTCATGATTAGGTATTAATAATACAATAAAGTTTGTTTTACCGTTGCAGCACCCCCACTGGCCAGCCGCTGTCTTGCAGCAAAACTGATCCGCTGGACAGTAGACATTTCCATCACAATGAACCATCTCAGTCTCGCCCTGCCATTTGAGAGCCTGGTCAAAGGACACAGACTGCAAAATAAAAATTCACAGGAAATAAACTAGTAAGCATAACTAGAAGTTCACCTCATTGCTTTAAAAAAATCTCTAAAAGGAATATGTAAAAATGTTTTACTGCTCAAATTGTCAGGGTTATGGACTTTTTGTTCCTGTTTTACCCGTCTTTGGTTTTCCTTATACGGTCGTTTTCCTGTTCTTGTTTGGTTAATTAGTCCCACACCTGTTTCTTTTCTCCCTGATTACTTTCCCTGTGTTTATAAGCCCTGGCCTTTCCTCTGTTCTCTTGTCTCACATTGAATATGTTATTGTGTAGTTCGTTCAGATTCACTATTACAGGTCCTATTTTGGATTTCCCCTGCGCCTGTGCATTCTTCCAGCCTTACACGTGACACAAATAAGTGTTTGTACTAAACAATAATTTTTTATTATAATACATTGTAAAAAAAATTATTAATTTTTTAAAATAAAAATTATAATATTAATAAAATTATTAATATTATAATAAAATTATAATACAATTTTTTAATATAATACATTGTCCCATTGATCTTTTTTTTTTTTGTAAAACTTAAATTTGACAAAAACGCAACATTAGAAAACAAAAACAGAGAGAAAGAAAATAAAATTTATTTAAAAGTTGTTCCATATATTGTTGTTTATAAAGTTTTTTTTAAGTGATTATAAAATGAATCTGAAAATCTAAAAAAAATCTGAACCACTTTGGAATGTGGTTTAAATTTAAGATATTTTTCTTTGTGAATGTGCTGTTGGCCTATCATACAACTTAAGTTGGACAGAAATATTACACCATCTGAAAAAAAAAAACACAAGAACCAGAAATACTTGGTACAGAATTAAAATACAAAAGACTCCTCTTCCTCATAGTAAAAAGAGCACAGAAATGTTTCAGCATTTTCCCTTTGTTTGATTTTAAAATGGAGGGAGAATTTAATTAAGTGTTGTGGTAACTGTGAACATGCCGCTGAATCTCAGAACCGTAAACATGTGGTGATTATTTAAATGTGTTTTTATTGTTGATTCTTTATTTGCAGCTTGTATCATGTGATTAACTGAAATGGTGATTGAAGTCATATGACATATGTAAACATTGTCAAGTATGTAGGGTATAGTACCATGATAAGTTGTATTACTGGTTATACAGGTAGCTTTTTTGAGTCAAAGACAGAGTACACTGTAAAAAAGTGTTTTTTTCTCTCATTGTTAATAAAACATTACATTAAAGATTCATGTAAAGTACGGACAAACCTGAGGTTTCTGGACAGCTTTGGTAGCCATCCGGGAAGAAGATGACAGTCTCAACCACCCCCTCAAACAATGGGTCGATGTCGAATCGCAGTGATAACCATGAGAACAGCAATGAACTCCATCTCTGCAGCACTGACCCTGAAGGAGAGGGGAGAATAAACAAAAGTTTAATCTTTATGTGTGTAAATGTTAGATCACATCACTTCACTGTGATTCACTTACCATTGAATATGGACAGCAGGACCACTGACCATAAGGACTCCGACAACATGTTGTTCCATCAGGACAAACAATAGTAGCAGTACAGTGAACCACAGAAAGAGAGACACTGTCAGGCTCTGCTGGGCCTGAGAGATCCATCATTGGCTCATCTGCAGCTACAAGAGCTGCCATGAGTAACATCAACACTGGAACCATCTGAAAATAATAAATAAATAATGTGAATAATGGTTGATAATAGATTAATTGAGAGTGAAAATAAGAGCCTTTACCTTGCTGGCTGGGTCTTGGTCTCCTCTGTTGTGAATGAGTGTGTTTTGCTACTAGCTGTGCTGTCCTGTGATGTTCTGACTCTTATATTTGTTCACATGGCTCCTCCTACTGTAAACACAGGAAATCTGTTCAGTCAAACATAATTATGAGATCTTGTATGATTGTGATGTACTGGGATATTAAAAAAAATAATGAAAGTAAGGCAGGTTCTTACAAAGGTAAAGATAGAATCACTTCCTCTCATCCAAATGCATATATTTCAAATATATATATATATATATATATACAGAGCCGGCCCAAGGCATAAGCGAACTAAGCGGCTGCTTAGGGCCCCGTGGCCACCAGGGGGCCCCCAAGAGTACATGAAATTACATCGTTTTTTTTGTTGTTTTTTTATTTTTATTTATATATGTATAATATTTCAATGGATATCATATTGGTAATGAAAACCATTATTCAATTTAAAAAAACAACGCAATATTATTTTAACTGGCTGCCGCAGGATGCATGCACAATTGGAGTATGACAGCCATACGATGCCTGACTGAGGTAACTTAAATTCATCGAAGAAGCAGCGTCGCTGCAGCAAAACAATTAATAATGTCACAAAAAAAGGACATGTCTTTCTGGTGCAGAGAAAAGAAAACGGAAGAAATCAGAGTAAGAGAAAAAACAGCAAGATAAAGGTAAGTTAAAAAAATGAGTATAAACTAAACGAGGCTAAATTGCAAGCTAATGTTAGCTGGCTAGTTAATTAAGCAAACAAGAAAGTTAATGTTTTATTTAACATCCGCAAATTTAAGCTTTGCAATATTAATATATTATAATACAACATATTACTTATCTGGATTAAGATACAAGTTTTTGCATTCTGTGTAAAAATAACTTTCCTAGATTATATTTTTGTAATAAAAATAAGCTTCTGTTTCATAAACTTGGTGCTAATAATAAAAAATAAGCTTCTGTTTTATAACTTTGGTACTGATAACAGTTTAACATTACTTACACTGGCCTACGTTTGGGGTCTGTGTTATTATATCATTATGTCTTAATGTTTTAGGTGTACAGATGGCTTGCTGCCATATATATTTTTTCATATAAATATACCCTGTTTGTATTTGACTAATTTGTAGTTCTTTGGTATTTAGCTTTATATTTTATTATTTATTATATAATTTATTTTATTTGTAGTTGATTGTATTGCACTTTTTACATGTTGCAAAAAAATAAATTCAGGTGGTTTAAGTGTTTACAGAAAGAGCATTGTCTACTAGTTTATTTTGCTACTTTTCAGTACACCACATTAAGTATGCCAACTGGTACTGCAAGACTTTGAATGTTAAAGTGCAAATTAACACCTGACTACTCCTGTGGGTTTGCTACTGTTA
>NC_133377.1:23245810-23299674 GCF_049309525.1 Garra rufa
TGGGAGGAGACGATATGCGTATTATCCTTGGGTCACGCTTCTGAGGCGTTTGTGTACCTTTTCTTTTCTTTTAACCTTAGTCTAGAGCGAAAGCGGGCCAACCGTGGGCCATTTTAGGCCAAGACAGAGGAGCTGGTAGGGGGTGATGCCGTTTTAGGAGCTCCCAGAATAACTGCCTGTGCCTGAAGGTCTGCGAGGTCATGGCTGGATGGGCATTCAAAAAAGGCTCCTTGTTTATCCTGGCTGCCTGACTCTGACACACACGCGTTCCCTAGTGCAGGCCCCCAGCGTGCACATTGTGAGGACCTCCGTCCCCTTCCCCTCGCCCGGTCTGACTCGCGCCGTTTGCAGTTTTCTGCTTGAGTGTGCACCCCATTGTTTCAGTGGTTTTAATCACTCACCAGCTGGTCAGGGAATGAACAGTGCTGCGGGCTCAGATCCATGTCACTTGTGAGGTCTTGGCAGTGGGTTTCTCAGGGGTAGGCTGCCACCGCTTGATACCTCTGCTTTGGAACAAGTCAAGCAGCAACTGTGAGCAAATGCTCCTCGTTCCACACTCCGATCCGATGAGTTTTTCTTTCCCCTCTTTACGCGTTAACCGTTATCTATTTGCCAGTTCAACCGTCCGCTCTCGTCAATTTCTACCAAAGAAAATGGCAGTTAGGTTGCTGTTTTTTCTCCCCACCTTCTTTTTTTATGTGTGTGGGGTTTTTACTGCTTGTTTGTTTTGAGTTTCAATATCGTGGTCGGATTTCATATTGACCCATAGGCAGAACGAGACAATTTACAATTAGCTGTGATCCCGGGACAGCTGCAGGGAAGCAGAGGCCTTCAGGGATGGAGCCTTAAGGCTGTGTGTCTTTCCTGCTCTGCTGAAAGTCATGTCAGTTATTAACATCTGCCGTACTTTAGGTTTAAAGGCGCACACACTCTTTTTCCCTCCCCACGTGCATAGATAGATAGATAGTAGTTCTTTTCAGTCATTTTTTAATTCCACTTCAGGTTATTAAAATATAATTGGAATGACTCTGGCCTTGTTTTGGCAGGATATGATGTACCAGCTGCTGCAGGGTCTGGATTTCCTCCACTCTCACCGTGTGGTTCATAGAGATCTTAAGCCTCAAAACATTCTAGTTACCAGTGGAGGACAGATCAAGCTGGCTGATTTTGGTCTGGCGCGGATCTACAGCTTTCAGATGGCTCTAACTTCCGTGGTGAGTAACAGGGTTGCACAAGTGTCTGAAACAGCACAAATGTTTAAAAATGTCATATGATGTCATAAAAATGCCACACACACATTTACTGATTTTTATAAATATTTTTTTATATTCACACACTTCTACTATTATTAATTACATGTATTTTTACTAGGGATGTAACGAATCAAAATTTCATGATACGATAATATCTCAATATGAAGTCCACAATGCAAAATTTATTGCGATATTGAAAAGAAAAAAAAGACATATAAGGACTTGGACAAAAATGAAAATATTGTACAGTTTAAAATTAAATTATTCCGTCTAATGACCTTTGAGAGTTCAGAATTAAGGGCTCCAACCCATGTTCTTAACTAAGAAAACTTGAAAAGTGAATTGACTTGTACCTGAACTTTAAAGGGGACTCAACCCTCTTTTTATTTGTGGTATACTGTCTCAGTCTAAATTACGTTTACACTGGTGTTTTAGGAAGCCAAACAAATTAGAATATAATATTAATATTAATATTAATAATAACAACAGTTTTATGTTATTGTTATTTCTATGACAGTAATAGCCATATATTGTAATTGTAAATCAATTGCATTGTAAAATAAATGAATATTTCATAGATATAATATTTTGCTTTACACTACAATAGGAAAATTAAAACTTCTACACTTGAATTAGGACTGCAGTAACGTTACCCATTTAAACCGCTAGCTGTCAGCAATTCAACCTACACTTTTAAGCTTTTATTTTGACAGAAAACTCCAGTACGATGTACATTTTAGGACATCCTCAGACCTCAGTCATACAAAGAAAAGGTGTCATGCAGCAGAATAAAAGGCTTCAGTCACAGGACAAAACAGCATCAAGCCTCAGACTGAAAGGCTTCAGGTCTCAGGAACAGGTCTCAGGAACGGTCTCGTACAGTGAGACATCAGACGAAACGGACTCAGATTAAAAGGCATCAGGCGAAACGGATTTAGATTAAAAGGCATCAGACAAAAAGACATAAGACGAAACTGACTCCGTGTGTGACGTTACGCACGCGGTTCAAAACAAGCAACCTGGTGTGAAACGTCATGTGTTCTGGACTTGTCACTATACTGAACAATTCTGGGAAAATGTTGGTTCATTTATTAATAATAATATCCAGCTAGATTTATCCATTAGGCTTTATTTTAGGACATTGTGATTCTTACTCTTCTAAAAGCAATGCTTGTTTTGTTATAAACTTATTTTTTTTCCTTTGTACATTTTATATTCACAAATGTAAATTTACCAACAACAGTTTCAAAACTGCAGTTTTTTTTTAAGAATTTAAAAATGATTATTTCGTTGTCAGAAAATAAGAAAGCAAGAACTATTTCATTGTTTCATTAAATGCTAAACTAATTAAATTGTATACAGAGGAGAAAATGCATTTCATGAGTATTGTGTGCATGTTTAAAAAGTTTATAATATTGCAACTGGCTAGCTTGTATGTTGCCAAATAAGACTAAAGTTACCCTTACAAATAATGATTTTACTACAAATAAAACTGTGGTTATACAAATGGTAATCAATACACCAAGAAAAAAAAAAAAAACGTGTTTCTCCACTTTCACTATAATAAAACCATGGTTATTTTTCGTAAGGTTAACTTTGTAAGTCCTGATTTCTTTTTGTCTAATCTGAGTTCGTTTAGCCTGATGCCCTTTTGTCTGATGTCTTTTAATCTGAGTCCGTTTCGTCCGATGTCTAATTGTATGAGACCTGACACCTGACGTTGTTTTTCCTGTGACTGAAGCCTTTTAGTCTGAGGCATGACGCCTTGTATGACTGAGGTCTGAGGATGTCCTAAAATGTACACCGTACTCCGGCTTCAGTGAAAACAGGCTTATAAAAACGTGTCTCGCTGCAAATGTCAGGAAATGCTGTAAGTGTCTGCTGTAAAAATAAAGCATAACTGGTGGTCGTTGCGTTCCCAAATGCGCACTGAACTCACAGCACATGTAATAAATGAGTTCACTGCATTTACTGTGAACTAAGCCATTTTGAGGCGTGAAAAACACCGGATCACGAGCTGATCGCCTGAACGAAGTACCTGCTTTGCTTTGAAATGCACAGCGAAAACAGACTTGCTAAAGAGATTGAGCCATATTGTGCTTTCGGTTTTAGTTTATTTGACAGATACTGTGCCAAAGCATAATGGCCCAAAACACGACTTCAAAAACATTTTATGTTAGAATAAGAAGTATAAATATATTTTAAAGAAGCCCGGAAGAGCTATCGTTTAATATCATCATGTGACCACGATGATATCGAAACACTTTTGCTATCGTGATACCATGATATAGATAATACCATTACATCCCTAAATTTGACTAAATATGTTTTAATTTATTAAAGTCTTTTTCAATTGTTTTATAAATATATTTAGAATCAAAAGGTTATTTATTAATATTATCTTGAATTGATTTTGATTTCTGCCGTACCATCTCTTTTGGTGTGTTCACACTTGCCATGTTTGGTTTGGTTTGAAACAAACTCTGGTGCAATTGTTCTGTTAGTGCAGTTCATTTGAGTAAGTGTGAATGCTTCCAAACGAATAAAATATGAATGCAGCACAGACCAAATACTTATAAATAAACCAAAAATGGGATCTAATGACACGATGCAATGCTATGCAACATTATTTGACGTCGTGGTATATCCAAAATAAAATGAGCAGAGGGCAGACATGAAGCAAACATACCTTTTATGAGCTCTTCGTTAGCAGGTGGTAAAAATAAAATCATATGTACACTAGGGCTGCAACTAACGACTATTTTAATAGTCGACTAGTCACCGACTATTGAAACGATTAGTCGACTAATCGGATAATTATTCAATTTTTCTCAAATTTAGCATGAGATTGCTTTAATTATGTGGAAAATTATAGTAAATACAAGAAAGAAGGGGGTACTTCAATGAAAAATGCATATTTTATTGAACTTTGCTGCTGATAGGCCAATTCATACTAAAAGTAAATAAAAATGCCCTGTCTAAAACCATTTAGGCACAATAATCGGTCAGTACAGACATAAATGCATAAATTAAGAAACTCTATAATCTTTTTAAAGGACAGGCACATTTGTTTTATAAGAAAAAATAAATTAAAATCAAGTAAACATTTTCTTCCTGCAAACCAGGGGCAGGCACATCAGCAGCAATAATACCGTAAACAAACATGTATATCCAAAACAAAACGTATTGGCTTCCATGTTATTTAAATCTTACCGAGGCCAGCCAAACTGGTTTCATTTAACTGTCCGACGTGCTTTCTCTTTAAATGTTCGTGCATCACAGAGGTGCTGCCGTGATGCACAAGGACTGCTTTACAAACCATGCAGGTAATCTTTTTATTCGCCGTAGCAGGCTAAAATGCTCCCAAACTTTATGCCTGTTTCACACATACTCAGTCTGCATTGCGTCTACAGTCCGTGTGCGTTACGTATGCGGTGCAGAAGCAGCACGGACTCGTTTTGCGCTCACACAGAACGCGTTTACAGTCCGTACATTGTGAACGTTGTAATCCGTTAACATGGGTGTGGAAAAAAAATACGCACTTTAGACGGAGTATGTGTGAAACGGGCGTGTTTTGGTACGCGCAGCTGCTGCATTCAGTGCATTGGACGCCGCCATTTCTGTATGTTATCGCTCAGCATAGAAGCTAATGCCTATGTGCGACTCTCGGCAGAGAGATGCCTCACTCGGTCAGAGAAAACATGTCTGGCGACAACATCGACAATGAAATTCATTGTCGACTATTTCTATTATCGATTTTTGTCGACAACGTCGACGAATCGTTGCAGCCCTAATGTACACGCAGACATTAGTCCAGCAAACGTATTAGGTGTATTCGATTTCAAACGATTGGTGAATGGGTACTTTGATGTCATACACCGACTGGTCTGCGCAGTCGAACTCACCTTTTGTTTGGAGTGTTCAATGAGTCATGAAATATACGTCACTCAACCCGAACAATCAGGTTGTGAAGGTATCACTATGCCTTTAGGTTCGGTATCTTTAGGTTTTCTGTCAAAAATGCCAGTGTGAACACCAAGCGGACCAGAACAAAATGTGTCGTTTTCTTTTTTGGTCCATACCAAATGAACCAAGAGAACCAAACTACATATGTAAACTCACCCTAATTCCCTTCTGTTATGTATGCAGGGTGCACGTCAAACATTTCTTTTTGTATCCTGAAGTACATTACAGTCACTTCCAATGAATTTGATGTCCTCTTGGTAGCTGTTAAGGAGTGTAATCATACATACCAATAGATCTCTTGAGACAGATATGGCTGATGTCCAATCAGATGTAGCACTGAAAGACTAACCATTAGACATGTGCCTGAAAACAAGTGCATAATGTGTCCTAAGCTGAGATGAAATGGGCTGGACGATCAAGTCCCATCAATTGCCTTCTGCCAACATTTTAAGTCACATTCGAAAGATAGCACATAAGCTTTAAACAGACATGTTGTCTTTTCACTTCTTAGAGAAAGTAGCAGGTTTTTTTTTTGCATATATTTTACATGGTTGATTTATCTCATTTTAAATTTAGTTAAGATGTCAATATGCAAATATTGAATTTATACAGTCTAATTATAGTTGCTACCATGGTCCATATCACATGCACAAGTGAGTGCAAAAGTGTGCTACATTAACCTACTTTTTCACATCTCATTCAGTTTGCAGATTCTGAATGACTGCCAGCGCCTTCTGTCAGTGGTGTGGTTTTGGTGGTTTGGTTGCTGTGCAAAAAAACGTTGTTTCAGTTCTTTAATAAGGGGCTGCTGGCTGTTAAGTCGTTGGGCGGTGAGTCTCTGTCAGTTCACCTGGGAATCTACCACTAGAAAATGCCCCCTTCGTTTTACCACACCCCACACATACTAAGAAACAAAAAAACGGGCGATAGATAAGGCAGGGGGTTGCTTACAGTGAGCGTGGACTCTCTGGCTCTCCTGATTAATGTTCCTGTGCCTGGAATCCCCCTATCACCCGCCCTTCAAGCTGTTAAAAAAATACATTTCCTTTCTCTCTTGGCAGTTACAGGAATGTCGTTATTGTGTATGCAAAAGCAGACGTGCTGTTATGGCTTTTGGCTCCTCGTTCTATGACAACACTCAATGTTAGCTACTAGTTTTGCCATGCTGACATAAACTGTACATTCGAAGGCTTGAGAAGTGCTGAATGGACCGGTTGGCTGAGTCATAACTGCCCACAAGAAGGCTTGCAGAATTACGATGATTCAAAACAGACTACCGTTCTCAACACAGACAGTTTGTATGAAGTAAATGATATCTGTTTTGCATAAAGCATAAAGAAATATCCCCTTTGGGGTTTTTCTGTGCAGCGTTTGGTGATACTTACCTAATGTTTTATGTGATTAAGCCTTAACTGTAAGCTTTAGCATATATACTAATATAGTTTTCATCATTGTTGTTAAAGATGTTAATGGGGACTACAAAACTCAGTTTTACTGGCTTAACACTCTGCTCCCGCCTTGTAGATGAGAAAAAACGAGCGACCGCGGACTGGATGGACCACCCATCGTTTGCACCGAGAGGTGGAGATTAGCCTGACCCTACAAATCTCATGGGTCCATAGCATTGCTGATCATTAGAATGACTCTGGATTGTCTTGGCAGCTTTTGTCCACCTCTGATTGACAGCCTAAAGCGCGGACACAAAACACAGCAACTTTTTTGATGAATTAGATGCCTTTTTTCCAAAACATGATCAATGGAAAAATGTTAATTCTTGCACATTTTCTGTGACACTTTTTTTCAAAGTGAAGTGTCCAGGGTGTGGCATTAAATGCACGTTCAGTTTTATCTGAAACAGATGAATGTGAATCCAGCAGCGTGTTATTATAATGCTTGTACACATTTCAGCAGTTTGAAAATTAAATGTCCGGTGAGTGGAGCTAAAAGGTTAATTTGCTATTGTGTTTGAAAATAATGTATGACCTGCACTAAACTCCACCCTAATCCTAACTGATAGTGTTAACAAAAGAAAACATTAGATGAAAACACATTTGCTGAAGCAACTGTGCCATTGTAGCTGTTTATCTTGACTTATGTTTTATGGGACTCAAACAGGAGTGCTTTGCATGGCAAGTACTATAGGTCGGCCGATATTGGATTTTACCGATACCGATAGCTAGGTTGGCCCACACCGGCCGATATCGATTAATTGATTGATAGTTTTTAAAATGGCTACTAAATGGAAAATAAATGGTGTTCTACTATTTAAATAAAAAGTAGCTTACTGAACCATATTTTGTAAATGAATAAATTCAAGAACATTTCAGGATGTCTCTCCATATAATTAATAGCTCTCCATATAATAAATAGCGTCAAAAGGATCTAAACGGTCCTAGCCGAGGAAGAAGGATCTTATCTATCGAAACGATCGGTTATTTTCTAAACCAATTGAAAACCCTGTTTTACCTTTTTTTTGTAAAGAGCGTTTGATGATCTTTGTATGTTCACTTTGTAAACACTGGGTCGGCACTTCTGCAGCAATGTAGGGCGATTTTGAAGTTGGGGAAGAAAATGAGATGGTAGTTTTTCGACATACCATAACTGTATTGACCTGGATCACACAGACTGCTCATGCACATCACAGAGACTAGACAAGATGAGCATTTGAGCTTAAAAAGTATAGAAATTGTCAATTTGTTTAAAAAAATAACCGATCGTTTCGCTAGATAAGACCCTTCTTCCTGATCTGGGATCCCTTTAGAGCCCTTTGAAGCTGCATTTAAACTGCATTTTCGCAGTTCAAACTTGGGGGCACCATACATATTCATTATATGGAGAGAAATTCAACATTCTAAAATATTATCAAAAAACATAATTTCTTTACAACTGAAGAAAGAAACCATGAACATCTTGGGTGACAAGGGGTTAAGTACATTATCTGTAAATTTTTATTCTAAAAGTGAACCAATCTATTAACAAAAGCAACTACGTTTTTTTAAAGAAATTAACACTCTAACAAGGAAAAATACTTATATTCTACAGCTTTTATAAATCTTAATGTTACAAATTGACTCACTGTAAAGTGTTACCATTACATCAACAGTCAAGCTGAAAGATGGCCATTTTTAAATATCTACACAAAGGCCACAGTATTGAAATGACATGCATAAGGAAATTCTGTACTTCCACAATTTAACTGTTTCTTTTCTAAAACATTTGTGATTATTTAATCAAACTATGTTAGTCACACAGCAGGCAGGCTAAAGTGCAGCGCCACGTCTAGAAGAACTCGCAGCTATCGGTAGCCTATAACACACACCGGACGCGTCGCATTCAATTCAAGCGGAAGTCTACAAGAGTTGATTTGATCACCAAATGGGCAAAAGTATACTGTTGTCCTTTCTCCACTAATGCAACATCTAGTCAACAAATTAATCACTTATTAATGATGTGAAAACATAAACTACAGTATACTGTGTACACATGCTTTGTTGTCGAATAAATCCGCCTCTGAAGTGTCCCGTTCTGTGCAGCGCGCAGTGTCACGTGTCTAAACAAACTGCATGTGCTGTCAGTAATTTCCACCACTAAAGGCCGCTCTCGTGCTGTGTAACAAAGACTATAGGGACTTTGCTGTATAATGAGTACCTTCTCAGCTGCTCTAGCAACGGACCCGACCTGGAAAAACTATTGCCATTTTTGCCAATAACCTATAGTTCCACCAATCAACTGTCAGTGCCAATTAATTTATCGGCATAACCGATGTTTCCAACATTTGCTGAAGCAATCATGCCATTTAAGCTGTTTATCTTGACTCGTGCTTTATGGGACTCATACCAGAGCGCTTTGTTTTGAAGTACAGTGCTGTACCAGGTGAGCTACTGAGCAAGTTTACTATACCAGAAAAGCCTTATATATAAAGTCCAGGACACACCAAGCTGACGATTAGCTGTCAGCAAGTGTCGGGCCATCAGCACTAGTGAGAACTCTGATTGGATGTTCAGTTTAGCAAACAAATCAGTGCCGGAGACTTAATGCGAAAGTGATAAAATTGAGTAAGTAAATGAAGGCAACACAAACAGAAGGCTGTTGTACTGTTACGTGATTTTACTCAAGCATTCCAATATGCTAATATTTTCATGAGTCGCCTAAAATGAAGAAAGTTATCAACAACTGATATTCAGAATAGCCAATAATCAAGCGCTGCTTTGTTTACGTTTCATATATCTGTGAATATCTGGTATATCGTTTCGGTTTCTCTTTTTCCTTTTGAATGATGACTATATACTTTTAAAAGCTGCTAATACAGACAGCTAAATCTTCCCACGCAGGCGCAGAACGCAAATGTTAGTTTGCAGTCAGCTGTAGTCTTAAATGATGTCTCGTTGCGAAGCATCTGAAATGTAGTGTGTCGTCAAAGTATTTTTGTATAATTGCCTCCCAGAACTCTCTTATACAACTGCATTCCCAAAAAGCTGGCATCCACCTCTGAAAGCAATAAGTGCATTTGTGTTTCGTCAGCTCGTTCTGAGAGGTAAGATACTTATTTTATATGAAAACTATTATATTTAGTTGAGTCTCCTACTTTTTATAGTTATATTTAATGGCAGTTTATCAGGAAGTGATGATTTTGTTCTCTTTGACTCGTTGGATGAAAACAGTGCTTATTTGCAAATGTTCTAATCTATGCGATATTGCAGTTTTGCAACTTTGGATGGGAATCCAGCTTATGTGATGCAAAGCAGTTTAATTTACAAATTATGCACTAGGTAATCGCAATTTGTGTGAAGGAATAAAAGTTCTAGACGTTTTATCGCCTCTAGTGTTGGAAACCGCAGTAAATTGTATGTGTAGGCATGTATGTAAGCCTATAGTTTGCTTATATCTTAACCAATGTACAGTGAGAATCTGCGCTTGACACTGATGCATGCAAACTGTAATCTAGCATACTGTATGGGTTGAAATCAATTGTGGCATCTTCCTTTATTCCGAATGGAGTTATTGTTGAAATGGAGGCAGCTGGGATTGTCCCATGAAAGCGATTAGGATCCTGCTCAAGCAAACATCATGTGCACCGCATTGCTCATGAAATTGGATTTGGGGGACAGCAGGCAAATGCCTCAGATCGTTTATCTGGCTGATTGTTGTACAATTTTTACATCTTTTAAGTGTTAAGTAAGCATAGGTTAATCTATTTCTATGCTTCTTCTGCGAGACCTCCAAACATTTTTGCATTGAACAAAGCGAATGGGTTTGTCCAGTCCTTTTATCATTTTATAAAACACATTTATAGGCCTTTCTGAAAAAGATGCCATCTGCAGAAGTGATCCGAAAGTGCATGAGAATCCTGAAAGGCTTTTGGTTGGTTTGTTGTAGATTTGCTGTACAAGTGGCTGTCGCGACTCAAATTGTGCTGAGATAAAAAGAATCCCTCTTACCCTGCAACCGTTTTTCTGCATACCACAAACTTCATAACAGTCTGTGCTGTGGGAGTCCTGTGGGCCCTGTCACTTCCTTCCCCTCTCAAGGTAGAATGAATCCCTTATGTTTGTATCACCTAGCGACCATAGCTTGCTAGACTCTCGTCCTCTAACACAAACCATCCCACAATTTAATGCTGATTGAGTTTCACTGAACAAACGTGGATGACGGATATGTTCAAATCTGAAGCAGATTGTGTCATTTGACATCTAATGGTTTTGGGGCTTCAATTTACAGAAATATTCATACAACTTAAAGAACAAATAACTTTTATGAGCTGTTTTTAGTGGTTTCAAAAATATGTAGTGCAACCACTGTAGTCGGATTCACAAATAATTGACTTCAAAAAAAGAATAGTTTAAAAAGACTCTCAACTCAACTCTCTCAAACGCAAGGGTAATCAGTTTGAATGAAAAAACTGTTTGTGAATCAATCCAGTCCGTTTGCACCGTTCAAAGAAATTAAAAGTGTGACTTGAAACTTTTACAAAAAAAAAAGCTCATAACTTAACAGTTTGAATCAGCCTGGCTGTGTGAATCATGGAAACAGATTCTGTTTGTATGAACTGGCTACAAATCATTCTTGCTGATTAATTTGTGCCAGCAGCGTGGTCCGATTCATGTTCTTTTGAAGAATTCTTTAAAAAAAAAAACAGTTTGAATCAGCACGAGTATGTGACAACTGACTCTTATTAACAGGCTACAAATCCTTCTGGCTGATTAATCCGTGCCAACAGTGTGGTCCAATTCATGAAAAAATTAGAGTTGATTCTTAAGGAATTCTTCAAATAGACACCCAAACTCACAAGTAATAAGTTTAAATCATAAAATGACGTTTGCCCAAACAGATTGGTCTGATTCACAATGGCTACGTTTACATGCACATGCACTAAATTGATTTATTTTGCATTCATGTAAACACTACATTCAGATTTATCAATCTGAATGTAGTGTTTACATGAAAGCAAAATGAAGTGATCGGGTTGATGTGCGCGTTTATATGTCACAAGTTTTAAATAGGAACCAGCTACAAATCATTCTGGCTGATTAATTCATGCCAACAGTGTGGTTTGATTCATGAAAAAATGATTCTGAGTTGATTGTTGTTCAAAAAGACAGGTTTTAATCACATTGACGATTACATTTGCCCAAACAAATTGGTCTGATTCACAATGAGTCATTCTTGTAATGAATCATTAAAAAACCTCATAACTTTTTGAATCGATGAGTATGTGAATCATGGAAACAGATTCAGTCTGACAAACAAATTTACTCTTATGAGCTGGCTACAAATCATTCAGGTTGATTAATTCATGCCAACAGTATGGTTTGATTCATGAAGGAAAATGGCATTGATGAGTTCAAATAGACACTCAAACTCACAAGTAACACGTTTGAATCACACTAACGATTAGGTTTGCTCTTAACAGATTGGTCTGATTCATAATGAGTCATTCTTTTAATGAATCATTAAAGAAAAAACCTATGGCTAAATCACACTAATAGATTGGTCTAATTCAAGAACAACTAATTCTTATGAGCCAGTATTTTTAAAGAATCTTTCTCAAAGACTTACAAACTCAGTACATATAAGTTTGATTCCTTCTGAATACTTATATCATGATGTGGTCCAATAATGAACAAATGACTCCTATGAATCAATTCCTTTAGTGAGGTAAAAAGATGTTTTAAAAGCGTCACAAGTTACAGTTTAAATTAGTCTTACAAATGTTTAGTGAATAAACTGAATCTGTGCTACTGAATCAACAGTTGACAGATTCCTTCAGTGAGGTAAAACAAGTTTTGAAAAGAAGTTTTAAAACAGTCACGTTACAGTTTAAATTAGTCTTACACATTTTTAGTGAATAAACTGAATCTGTGCTACTGATTCAGCATCTGAACTGCAACATCTGACTCATTGAACACCTACTTTCAATGATGTCTGTTTTGAAATTAAGCAAGTTTTGTGTGTTTAAGAAACATGAGTATCATTTTCTGATTGTTTGTTCATATGACAGTGTGTAGAGATCTACATTTGCAACCTTTTTCGATTGATTTATACAAATTGACTGAACAATCGTGGATAGTAGCTACATATTCTGGCAGATGAATGAGATGAGCAAGGCTTTTTTGGCTGTCCAAACAGCTTGACAATTAGGGCCACAGTCCATCAAACTGATAATGCAATTAACGGTCCACTCCATCTGTCCTCTCATTAAGCACGTCTGGTCAGATTTGCAGTCGGAGACTCACGCCTCTTCTAATCTCTCCTGGTTGCAGGCTGTTGTAGACGATAATCATTGTGATGTGAGCATGAATAGGAAGAGACGCACAGACAACCTGTTGTGTTTAAAAGTCCCTTCTCTGATCGAAACCGAAGCTAGGCATCCCTAAATGAGGCTGTAGTTGTTTCAATTCACGTGTGGGCAGGGGAAATGACTCATTGTTCGACAGCAGAAATTATTCAGCCACTTTTACGAAATGAATATGCTTAATGGGATTTCCATTTTGAGCTCAGCTTTACTGTCCAGTGCAAACCAACAGTATCCAATCAGATCTTCCCTTTTAAACTGAGCACGATACAGAGATTAAGCTTGCTAATGGAAGTCTGACAGAAACTTAATAGTTTAAACATGTTTAAACAGAGTACGTTCTATTTTAGCTTTGTGTTTGGAATGTTTGTTGCATGTCATGACAACATGAAGCTTGTGATACTCTAATCAAATATTTCTCAGAGGATACTTCATCTAAAAATAAAAATTCTGTCATTTGATCACCCTCATGTCGCTCCAAAGCTGTGCAATGTTTTTCTATGGAGAACAAAAGGTTATAGGAAAAGTGAATAGGGTCCAAAATCACACTGGACTTCACTGATTTTTATTGTATGGACATATTTTTTGAAATATCATCTTTTGTGTTCCACGGAAGAAAATAAGTTTGGAGCAAGATCACATTCTCATCATTGCTTGGTAGGACCCCCGGTCCCACTCTTGCACTTCAAAAGCGGTCACACTTACTTTCGAGGAGATACACGGACACATGCACTGTAGTGCTTTCACTTTTTCCCCGAAAGAGTTTTGTTCATATAAAACCTTTCATGTGACCATGACACTTAGATTTAGCAAAAAATGTAGCCACGCTGAAACGAGCTACGGGCGTTTGCCGTTGAAACAAGTTTTGAAGAGCACGGGGGGTTGGTATGCTGAGTTTTCCAAATAGTTGTGTTTCTTAGCAAGACACTCTGTCCAAATCATAAATCCTAATTATGAAAAATTGTTTAGGTTCAGATGAATCCGGCCAGCTTTTTTCCTTTTTTTTTTCTTTTTTTTAGACCGGTCTTGGTTTGAGCTGAGTGCAGCGGCTTATTCGTTGCCAGACAATGTGCTTCTGCTTTGGACAGACTCGGAGGCAGCGGCATGTCTGGAAAAAAGGAAAACATGGCACGCAGGAGAGCACGTGTGGCACACTCTGGGAATGTTTAGATATCTCCCCCGGTATTCCAAAAAGGAGAAAGGAAGAGAAAAAAAATCAAGCGGAAAAAGCAGGGGGCTTCCAAACACCAACAGACACACAAAGAGTGGTGCGGTACAATGCACAGGGAGCGTCTTATTTGGTATTTCCTGTGTGACCTCTTTTGCTAGCGGTCCTCAGAGAGCGCTGAACCCTTGCTCCCGGACCTTGTCAGTATTATTTGTTGACGGGCCGATGGCTGCAGGCCAACCGGGAAAAGAGCGCTGATTTGGGGGTACGTTGCAGGATCCAATGGCATCTGGATATTAAAGCCTTGCCTGTACCAGAGCAAAAAAAAAAAAAATTACAGCATATATCAGGAATTTTCCAACTAATGATGTGCGGATGTGGTAGCACTGGGGAAAAGGAGTCTGACTGTGCTTTCTTTGTTCACTCAGAGAGGGCCCCATACAGCATTCCTGTAAGCTCTGCATACTTTGGCAACAGTTGTGGAGTTTTTTTCTTTCTTTACTGTATACAGTTTATGCATGCTGCTTGCTTGGGCCTTCATATATCTATCTCCAATCTCCAAACCTGGTAGTATTGTTGCCATTTTAAATGGATTTTTAGGGGAAAACCCTTGGGCTTGACAATAATAGTGTTTATAGCCTGTTTGACTGGGAGGCAAAGAAATGGCTCGTCCCAAGACAAAACATGGTTGGAGGGAGGCTTGTTCAGTACGACTGCAATGTGCAAGCACAGCAAACACAAAAATGGCCTTTATATTTGGTCTGTTGGTGTGTAGGTAAAATATTTTATTACTGAAAACGTTCTGCACTAAATTACAACTCATCAAAATAAGAAATAATTTCACTTATTTAATTTTTTTTTAATTACTTTTAAAACTAAGATGAGTTTTTGTTAAAGGGAAAGTTAACCCAGAAGTGAAAATTCTGTCATTAATTACATTAATTAATGATCGTGTCGTTCCAAACCCACAAGTAGGGTTGTGCCGATAGACGATAGTATCGTGTATCGACGATAGTCAGAGATATCGCCTGTTGCTGATGCCTTTGACGATAGTTAGACGATTATTATTATTATCCGTCAACAAAGAACTTAACTTTAGCAATGCAGCACAGAGAGTCTGTTCTAGGATGCTTCAGAAACTTGCCGCGGTATAAACACACGCATAGAGAGGCCACAGCGCCTTAACGCACCTCGTGCAGTGAGAATGGGAGATTTTCATCATACAGTACGGTGGTAGATTCACTGATTCTAAAGGGAGTGTTATATTATATTTGCATTGCAGTCATTAGGATAACAGAGGTAGTAAAACCTGGTTCAGGCTGAATTAATTACGATGTATCATAATCAGTCTGTATATAGTAAACATAAACATTCATCTCAGTAACGTCTATAGGCGTTAATTAGAATTACGATGCGATCAAATGGCGCTAAACATACGCACGTGAATTACACGCGCATCACTTCTCCGCATTCAATATGAACTGAACTACAACATCACCCTCATGATAACGGTCAGACATACAGCGGTAACATTATAGCAATATGACGGGTAAAGAAAGATTCATTCATTTACATTCTGGCACGCACATTTACAACTCACTCACTGACGATTGCAGGGAATGAAACCGAAAGTAACTTGAACAACTCCGGCAGATCTACAGTCAGCGCTCTGCACACGCACAACTTAATCATATGTCAAGAGAAAAGTCTACCTTTACAAAACGAATAAGGAATTTAGTACATAGATAATTAATTAAATTAGCACGATAGTATCGTGTATCGGCGATCTCTCAGGCTGACGATAGGGCGATATGAAAATTGAGCATATCGCCCAACACTACCCACAAGTCCTTCATTCATCTTCGGAATAGAAATTAAGATATTTTGATGAAATCCGAAAGCTTTCTGACCCTACATAGACAGCAACGTAACTGACATGTTCAAGGCCATAAAAGTAGTATGGACATTGTTAAAATAGTCCATGTGACATCAGTGGTTCAACCGTAGTGTTTTGAAGCTACTAGAATACTTTTTGTGCGCAAAGAAATAACGTCTTTATTTAGCAATTTCTTCTTTTTTGTGTTGGTTTTTGACGCGTATTTGCAACAGTACAACAATTCATTCATGTCACATGCACTATTTTAAGGAAATCGTTAGTACTTTTTCTGGGCCTTAAATGTGTCAGTTGCATTGCTGTCTATGCAGGGTCAGAAAGCTCAAAAATATCTTAATTTGTGTTCTGAAGACAAACTAATGTCTTGTTATGGAACGACATGAGGGTGAGTAATTAATGACAGAGTTTTAATTTTTTGGTGAAATATCCCCTTAAATTTTTACATTTTAACTTAATTTGAATCTTATTGTAAATTTAACTTTGATATAAATAAACAGCATTCTGTTCCATTCCATTATGCCTAGCTTTTTTTATTGTTCATCTTATGCAAATGTGCCCCTAAGAAATTTGTAATTATACAAGTACTGTAAGTCTGATTAGTTGACTACTCACTTTAGCAGTTGACAAACTAGTCGGTTTTTTTAAAAAAAATTTAGTTTTACATGTCGTTAGTGTGCTGAGGACTTTCAGGAGCTAGCTAATGATATCACTCACTGATCTATTACCAGCTGAATAATGGGTCATCATGGAGGCTCATTTTTAGCAATCGGCATTGTGCTGTGCCAAGTTAGTGGACTTGCCCCTTTAAAAGTGTCTGGGGGCGGCCTGAAAGAATGCGGATGAACGTCTTGTGTTGAAGGAGCCTTTCATCCTTCGCTTCCTTTGAGAGAGACAATGTAAACAGAGGCTCCTAGCCAACTCCATCAGCCAGGCTCATTCTGAATCACATTGTGTCTCTATTGTTTTAAACCTATTGGGGTAAATCAAAAGGAGGGGTTTGGGTAATAGGGGCTAGAGTGCATTAGCTGGAGTGGGGTACAGAGAAGTGCAGGGTGGCCCAGTGCAAGAGTTGAGCCGCTGGGCCGTTGTGGATATGCTTGGTCTGTGGCGCTGAGAAGAGTTTCTTGGTTTCCCTCGTGCTGAGAGGGCCCACACTGTCTCACCAGATAGGAATGCACAGAATGCTCTCTTTTAATCTGGAGTCAGCCAGAGCTGCTTTATCTGACCCTTTTATTAGCGGCCAGTTTCAGAAAAACCTCTGTAGGCTATCCTGTCGCACAACCACTAGCATGGTTAGAAACTTAGAGAGGAGGAGAGAGGGAGACTTTAAATGCTAGCATGTATTCATGCTCGGTCCAAAGTATACAGACTGGAATCTTTTCACTGAAAGGACATTCTTTTCAAAGCAACTATTATATGCAATCAAATAAAAAGCGAACCATATCCAAAGATGAAATGTTAACCCATTAACGGTTAGATTTTTCCAAGTATTCACGGACAAGTCCAATTTATTATTTAAAGTGCAGTTGGGTGAGTCATGATGTCGACTATTCGGCTAGTTGCCCAACAACTAGTTATTAAGGTTGACTGGTGAATCTGGATGTTAAGCTGTGCTTCATATACAGTACACTACCTTTGGAGCTTGGGGTCGATAAGATTAGTTCATAAGTCTTATGTGCTCAGTGCACTGCAAAAACAGAAATGCTCTGCAAATACAACAACCAAATATAGAAACATGCTGCAAATACTCACAACACATACAAATATAGAAACATGCTACAAACTCATTTTAGTATTTGCAGCACATTTCTGTATTTGGTTGTCTTGTGAGTATTTGCAGCACGTTGTATTTCAGCACATTTCTGTATATGGTTGTCTTGTGAGTATTTGCAGCACATTTTATTTCAGCACATTTCTGTATTTGGTTGTCTTGTGAGTATTTGCAGCACGTTTCTGTATTTGGTTGTCTTGTGAGTATTTGCAGCACATTGAGTATTTCAGCACATTTCTGTATATGGTTGTGTTGTGAGTATTTGCAGCACGTTGTATTTCAGCACATTTCTGTATATGGTTGTCTTGTGAGTATTTGCAGCACATTTCTGTATTTGGTTGTCTTGTGAGTATTTGCAGCACATTTCTGTATTTGGTTGTCTTGTGAGTATTTGCAGCACATTTCTGTATTTGGTTGTCTTGTGAGTATTTGCAGCACGTTTCTGTATTTGGTTGTCTTGTGAGTATTTGCAGCACATTTCTGTATTTGGTTGTCTTGTGAGTATTTGCAGCACATTGTGAGTATTTCAGCACATTTCTGTATATGGTTGTCTTGTGAGTATTTGCAGCACATTTCTGTATTTGGTTGTCTTGTGAGTATTTGCAGCATGTTGTATTTCAGCACATTTCTGTATTTGGTTGTCTTGTGAGTATTTGCAGCACATTTTATTTCAGCACATTTCTGTATTTGGTTGTCTTGTGAGTATTTGCAGCACGTTTCTGTATTTGGTTGTCTTGTGAGTATTTGCAGCACATTGAGTATTTCAGCACATTTCTGTATATGGTTGTGTTGTGAGTATTTGCAGCACGTTGTATTTCAGCACATTTCTGTATATGGTTGTCTTGTGAGTATTTGCAGCACATTTTATTTCAGCACATTTCTGTATTTGGTTGTCTTGTGAGTACTTGCAGCACATTTCTGTATTTGGTTGTCTTGTGAGTATTTGTAGCACGTTTCTGTATTTGGTTGTCTTGTGAGTATTTGCAGCACATTTTGAGTATTTCAGCACATTTCTGTATTTGGTTGTCTTGTGAGTATTTGCAGCACATTTCTGTATTTGGTTGTCTTGTGAGTATTTGCAGCACATTTTATTTCAGCACATTTCTGTATTTGGTTGTCTTGTGAGTATTTGCAGCACATTTCTGTATTTTGTTGTCTTGTGAGTATTTGCAGCACATTTCTGTATTTGGTTGTCTTGTGAGTATTTGCAGCACGTTTCTGTATTTGGTTGTCTTGTGAGTATTTGCAGCACATTTCTGTATTTGGTTGTCTTGTGAGTATTTGCAGCACATTGAGTATTTGCAGCACATTTCTGTATATGGTTGTCTTGTGAGTATTTGCAGCACATTTCTGTATTTGGTTGTCTTGTGAGTATTTGCAGCACATTTATGTATTTGGTTGTCTTGTGAGTATTTGCAGCACGTTTCTGTATTTGGTTGTCTTGTGAGTATTTGCAGCACATTTCTGTATTTGGTTGTCTTGTGAGTATTTGCAGCACATTTCTGTATTTGGTTGTCTTGTGAGTATTTGCAGCACATTTCTGTATTTGGTTGTCTTGTGAGTATTTGCAGCACATTTCTGTATTTGGTTGTCTTGTGAGTATTTGCAGCACATTTATGTATTTGGTTGTCTTGTGAGTATTTGCAGCACATTTCTGTATTTGGTTGTCTTGTGAGTATTTGCAGCACATTTCTGTATTTGGTTGTCTTGTGAGTATTTGCAGCACATTTCTGTATTTGGTTGTCTTGTGAGTATTTGCAGCACATTTCTGTATTTGGTTGTCTTGTGAGTATTTCAGCACATTTCTGTATTTGGTTGTCTTGTTAGTATTTTCAGCATGTTTCTGTATTTGGTTGTCTTGAGTATTTGCAACGCGTTTTTGTATTTGGTTGTCTTGTGAGTATTTGCAGCACATTGCTGTATTTGGTTGTCTTGTTAGTATTTTCAGCATGTTTCTGTATTTGGTTGTCTTGAGTATTTGCAACGCGTTTTTGTATTTGGTTGTCTTGTGAGTATTTGCAGCACATTGCTGTATTTGGTTGTCTTGTGAGTATTTGCAGCACATTTTATTTCAGCACATTTCTGTATTTGGTTGTCTTGTGAGTATTTGCAGCACATTGCTGTATTTGGTTGTCTTGTGAGTATTTGCAGCACATTTCTGTATTTGGTTGTCTTGTGAGTATTTGCAGCACATTTCTGTATTTGGTTGTCTTGTGAGTATTTGCAGCACATTGCTGTATTTGGTTGTCTTGTTAGTATTTTCAGCATGTTTCTGTATTTGGTTGTCTTGAGTATTTGCAACGCGTTTTTGTATTTGGTTGTCTTGTGAGTATTTGCAGCACATTGCTGTATTTGGTTGTCTTGTGAGTATTTGCAGCACATTGCTGTATTTGGTTGTCTTGTGAGTATTTGCAGCACATTTCTGTATTTGGTTGTCTTGTGAGTATTTGCAGCACATTGCTGTATTTGGTTGTCTTGTGAGTATTTGCAGCACATTTCTGTATTTGGTTGTCTTGTGAGTATTTGCAGCACATTTCTGTATTTGGTTGTCTTGTGAGTATTTCAGCACATTTCTGTATTTGGTTGTCTTGTTAGTATTTTCAGCATGTTTCTGTATTTGGTTGTCTTGAGTATTTGCAACGCGTTTTTGTATTTGGTTGTCTTGTGAGTATTTGCAGCACATTGCTGTATTTGGTTGTCTTGTTAGTATTTTCAGCATGTTTCTGTATTTGGTTGTCTTGAGTATTTGCAACGCGTTTTTGTATTTGGTTGTCTTGAGTATTTGCAGCACATTTTATTTCAGCACATTTCTGTATTTGGTTGTCTTGTGAGTATTTGCAGCACATTTTATTTCAGCACATTTCTGTATTTGGTTGTCTTGTGAGTATTTGCAGCACATTGCTGTATTTGGTTGTCTTGTGAGTATTTGCAGCACATTTCTGTATTTGGTTGTCTTGTGAGTATTTGCAGCACATTTCTGTATTTGGTTGTCTTGTGAGTATTTGCAGCACATTGCTGTATTTGGTTGTCTTGTTAGTATTTTCAGCATGTTTCTGTATTTGGTTGTCTTGAGTATTTGCAACGCGTTTTTGTATTTGGTTGTCTTGTGAGTATTTGCAGCACATTGCTGTATTTGGTTGTCTTGTGAGTATTTGCAGCACATTGCTGTATTTGGTTGTCTTGTGAGTATTTCAGCACATTTCTGTATATGGTTGTCTTGTGAGTATTTGCAGCACATTTTATTTCAGCACATTTCTGTATTTGGTTGTCTTGTGAGTATTTGCAGCACATTGTTGTATTTGGTTGTCTTGTGAGTATTTGCAGCACATTGCTGTATTTGGTTGTCTTGTGAGTATTTGCAGCACATTTCTGTATTTGGTTGTCTTGTGAGTATTTCAGCACATTTCTGTATATGGTTGTCTTGTGAGTATTTGCAGCACATTGTGAGTATTTGCAGCACATTTCTGTATTTGGTTGTCTTGTGAGTATTTCAGCACATTTCTGTATATGGTTGTCTTGTGAGTATTTGCAGCACATTGTGAGTATTTCAGCACATTTCTGTATTTAGTTGTCTTGTTAGTATTTTCAACATGTTTCTGTATTTGGTTGTCTTGAGTATTTGCAACGCGTTTTTGTATTTGGTTGTGTTGAGTATTTGCAGCACATTTCTGTATTTGGTTGTCTTGTGAGTATTTGCAGCACATTGCTGTATTTGGTTGTCTTGTTAGTATTTTCAGCACGTTTCTGTATTTGGTTGTCTTGAGTATTTGCAACGCGTTTTTGTATTTGGTTGTCTTGTGAGTATTTGCAGCACATTGCTGTATTTGGTTGTCTTGTGAGTATTTGCAGCACATTTTATTTCAGCACATTTCTGTATTTGGTTGTCTTGTGAGTATTTGCAGCACATTTCTGTATTTTGTTGTCTTGTGAGTATTTGCAGCACATTTCTGTATTTGGTTGTCTTGTGAGTATTTGCAGCACATTGCTGTATTTGGTTGTCTTGTGAGTATTTGCAGCACATTTCTGTATTTGGTTGTCTTGTGAGTATTTCAGCACATTTCTGTATATGGTTGTCTTGTGAGTATTTGCAGCACATTTTATTTCAGCACATTTCTGTATTTGGTTGTCTTGTGAGTATTTGCAGCACATTGCTGTATTTGGTTGTCTTGTGAGTATTTGCAGCACATTTCTGTATTTGGTTGTCTTGTGAGTATTTGCAGCACATTGCTGTATTTGGTTGTCTTGTGAGTATTTGCAGCACATTTTATTTCAGCACATTTCTGTATTTGGTTGTCTTGTGAGTATTTGCAGCACATTGCTGTATTTGGTTGTCTTGTGAGTATTTGCAGCACATTTCTGTATTTGGTTGTCTTGTGAGTATTTGCAGCACATTTCTGTATTTGGTTGTCTTGTGAGTATTTCAGCACATTTCTGTATATGGTTGTCTTGTGAGTATTTGCAGCACATTGTGAGTATTTGCAGCACATTTCTGTATTTGGTTGTCTTGTGAGTATTTCAGCACATTTCTGTATATGGTTGTCTTGTGAGTATTTGCAGCACATTGTGAGTATTTCAGCACATTTCTGTATTTAGTTGTCTTGTTAGTATTTTCAACATGTTTCTGTATTTGGTTGTCTTGAGTATTTGCAGCACATTTCTGTATTTGGTTGTCTTGTGAGTATTTGCAGCACATTGCTGTATTTGGTTGTCTTGTTAGTATTTTCAGCATGTTTCTGTATTTGGTTGTCTTGAGTATTTGCAACGCGTTTTTGTATTTGGTTGTCTTGTGAGTATTTGCAGCACATTGCTGTATTTGGTTGTCTTGTGAGTATTTGCAGCACATTTTATTTCAGCACATTTCTGTATTTGGTTGTCTTGTGAGTATTTGCAGCACATTTCTGTATTTTGTTGTCTTGTGAGTATTTGCAGCACATTTCTGTATTTGGTTGTCTTGTGAGTATTTGCAGCACATTTCTGTATTTGGTTGTCTTGTGAGTATTTCAGCACATTTCTGTATATGGTTGTCTTGTGAGTATTTGCAGCACATTTTATTTCAGCACATTTCTGTATTTGGTTGTCTTGTGAGTATTTGCAGCACATTGCTGTATTTGGTTGTCTTGTGAGTATTTGCAGCACATTTCTGTATTTGGTTGTCTTGTGAGTATTTGCAGCACATTTCTGTATTTGGTTGTCTTGTGAGTATTTCAGCACATTTCTGTATATGGTTGTCTTGTGAGTATTTGCAGCACATTGTGAGTATTTGCAGCACATTTCTGTATTTGGTTGTCTTGTGAGTATTTGCAGCACATTGTGAGTATTTCAGCACATTTCTGTATTTAGTTGTCTTGTTAGTATTTTCAACATGTTTCTGTATTTGGTTGTCTTGAGTATTTGCAACGCGTTTTTGTATTTGGTTGTGTTGAGTATTTGCAGCACGTTTCTGTGTTTGGTTGTCTTGTGAGTATTTGCAACACGTTTTTGTATTTGGTTGTGTTGTGAGTATTTGCAGCACATTTCTGTATTTGGTTGTCTTGTGAGTTTTTGCTGCACGTTTCTGTATTTGTTTGTCTTGAGTATTTGCAGCATGTATCTGTATTTGGTTGTCTTGTGAGTTTTTGCAGCACATTTCTTTATTTGGTTGAGTTGAGAGTATTTGCAGCATGTTTTGTCAAACTGAAGGTGTTTTTTCTATTTGCAAGTGTCTTTTTTTCATGTGCAGTGTGCTGAGCTCTCTCGGTCACCGTATATCTCTATAAAAACTCCTATAGAAAACATTGACACAAGGCGTTTTGCTCAGAGGTCGCTTAATACTCCAGGTGGGATAGCAGAAAATGGCAGCATAAATTGAACAGCACCACATCAAGCAACTTGTACAAAAGCTCTACTTCAAAAGTTGAGAAATTGTATGCCACCTCTGTAGGCACCTAAAAATATTGATAAAACAGTGGTAGAACTTCTTTATTTAGTTGCCTGCAGCATTAAATGGGTTAATCTTATTTTTAACTTCCCCAAGACTTGCAAAACTTGCTTTGCTTTCAACTTGCTACATCTTATGTGTACAGTAGTCTCTCTGTCCTCTTCAGTTCATTTTATGCTAATCTTTCTCAATTTACGTCAGAAGCTACATGCATATTCTTTGAAGTCATTGGATACAGCCACTCTGACATATATTCTGTGTTTGACTTAAGCCTGGGTGACGCGAGTACACTGCCGTGCACGCTACTATTGGTGTCATGATGCAAACTGTGGCATGTGCTGTTTGACAGAGGAACTCTGTGGGTAAATGTCACAGGTTGTTGCCATCTTCGAGTGTCACCCTTGACAGAAACATCGAAGAAAACCACGGCTCTTGCACGCATTCTCACATTTTCAGAATGCATAGTTTAATCATGCCCCTTGCTAAAATAATTCAGAAGTGCTATCATTTAGTTCGTCTTGTACTTTTGAGGGTTTACAGCATTTAATCACTGCACAGTATTTTAACCTTTGCTAAGATGCAGCTTGCTAGTGAGATGCTCTGTGAGCCAGCGAGTGCGTGTGTATGCTTGCGGTGTGGCCTTTTATTAACACACTCATACAAGCGGATATACTTCAGCTTGAGCATCAGTTAGCGTCGGTATGTGGTTCTTCCTAGAAGTCAAGCAGCATACCCTCTTTTTTTTTTTTTTACTTTGGTAGTGTACATTTAGATAAGACAACAGCTTAAGGGTTATTTCATTGCAGTTAACAAACTCCGCTGAGCCAGAATATTTGGATTGAAGATGAAGTCAGGTTGGGCTTGCAGACTTGTCTTCTGAAATTTATTGTTCTTTGTTTGATTAAATTAAAACAGTCTTTTAGTAGAGTTTAATATTAAAGGAGGCATTTAGATGAGCCAATATGAACTTTATACTCTCCTTATTTCTATTTTTTTCTTTTCATAAACACATTTGAGTTGAAGTCAACTGGTTTGAGTCACCATGTGTTATGAACTTGAGCTTCTAAAATTCTTGTGAATAAAAGAACATTTTCTTAACAAAGTCAAATTTGCAAGAGGAATTATTTTAGTATGTGTTAAATACATTTGCAGTGGTCACATGGCAACAATGAGGCCAGATTGTTTCATCCTCTTTATTTTACCTTCAACTTCCTCCCCATTTCCACTAAACCAGGAAGACTTTAACAAGAAAGCGACAACACAGTACATGCGGTCCCCTCACTAAAAATAGTGTTATACAAAAGAAAAACGTGAACATATTTCACACCACAGACATTATAACATGAGTCATTGGCTTTTACAATTAGAATAATATATACTGAATCAGAAGGATTTGCATTCAGTTTAAGTTGACGACGTAGTCGTCCAGAATTGATTCACTGTTGTGTCAGTTGTTGGGCATTTTTACTTGAAATTGTTTGACTGTATATTATAGACCCTTTTAACATTTTAACTCAAGATTAGGTTTAATACATTTATATCAAACTATACACTGTAAAAATATCCTGTTAAATTTACAGTAAAAAATGACAGATGTGGTTGTTGTCACTGTATATGTATTAAGTACTGTATTTTTTTTATTAATTTTTTACCTAATACGTACTGATGACCTCAATAAAAGGTGGTTATGCGAGCTTTCTGGTATCATCTGATTCCAGTCATTTTAGATGTTCAAAAACAGTAATTTTTTTTACTTAAAATCCATACATTTTACAGTATTTTATAGTAAAATGACATGTGACCCTTGTCCACAAAACCAGTCATAAGGGTCAGTTTTTTTAAATTCATCTGAAAGCTGAATAAGTAAGATTTACATTGATGTATGGTTTGTTAGAATAGGCAGAAATATAACTATTAGAAAATCTGGAATCTGAGGGTGCAAAAAAATCAAAATATTGAGAAAATCGCCTTTAAAGTTGTCCAAATGAAGTTCTTAGCAATGCATAGTACTATTCAAAAAATTAAGTTTTGATATATTTATAGTAGAAAGTTTACAAAATATCTTCATGGAACATGATCTTTACTTAAAGGGTTAGTTCACTTTCATAACAACAATGTACAGATAATGTACTCACCCCCTTGTCATCCAAGATGTTCATGTCTTTCTTTCCTCTGTCGTAAAGAAATTTGGTTTTTTTTGAGGAAAACATTTCAGGATTTCTCTCTTTATTATGGATATGGATGGCGCCCCGAAGTTTGAACTTCTGAAATGCAGTTTAAATGCAGTTTCAGGAAGGGTCTTATCTAGCGAAACGATCGGTTATTTTCTAAATAAATTGACAATTTATCTACTTTTTAACCTCAAATGCTCGTCTTGTCTCGTCTCTGCGCAGCGCATGTGTAGTCAATAGAATCCGGGTCAGTGCGGTTAGGGGATGTCGGAAAACTCGCATCTCGTTTATGTCTTCAATGTCAAAATCGTCCTACAATGCTGTTTTTACCTTTTTTTGTAAAAGGCGTTTGAGTTTCTTTGTATGTTCACTTTGTAAACACTGTCGGTACTTTTGCAGCGATCTAAGGTGATTTTGAAGTTAGGGAAGAAAACGAGATGGGAGTTTTTAGACGTACCCTAACTGTATTTACCCGAATCACACAGACTTCACATGCGCTGCGCAGAGATGAGACAAGACGAGGTTAAAAAGTATATAAATTGTCAATTTGTTTCGAAAATAACCGATCGTTTCGCTAAATAAGACCCTTCCTCCTCGACTGGGATAGTTTAGAGCCTTTTGAAGCTGCATTTAAACTGCATTTCGGAAGTTCAAACTTCGGGGCGCCATCCATATCCATAATAAAGAGAGAAATCCTGAAATGTTTTCCTCAAAAAAACATAATTTCTTTACGACTGAGGAAAGAAAGACATGAACATCTTGGATGACAAAGGGGGTGAGTACATTATCTATGCATTGTTGTTATGAAAGTGAACTAATCCTTTAATAACCTAATGATTTTTGGCATAAAATAAAACTCCATAATTTTGACCCATACAATATATTTTTGTCTATTGCTAAAAATATACCCGTGCTACTTAAGACTGGTTTTGTGGTCCAGGGTCACATATGATGTTGAACCATTTCCAACTGGATATGGTACGATAACTATAGATGTATCTGATTTTGAACCGAACTAAATTGAACCAAACCAGTTTTTCATGTGTCCTATATTTATAACCCAGGAAATAAACAGGGTTCATGTCAGTTTCATTGTGTTTCTCCATAAGGATGACCTTTTCTTTCCTTCAGTTCCTTTGGCGTACCCTCGAGCACTGCAGGTTTTAGGATACGAGTCAGTGATATACACTCCAGGCTTTGCTTACAAACACAGGCCTGACTGATTTGGCTGATAAGACTGGGGGTTTCTGGGCCCTGAGCCTACTGGGAGGAGAGTGAGAGAGCGCTGAGGAGGGAAAGCACCTGGAAGCCGTCCACCCTGGAGCAGGGTCACTGAGTTTTGTCTGGAGGCTCTCCCTACTGTAGCTGTTAACAGCAGTATCCTGCATACTGAGTCTGCCTGGGCTCCTGCAGCCTGTATAAGGCATTTGATTGGTCAACAAAGTCACAATGTCACGACTAATATAGACTGATCAAGCACTCATGTATGGACAATTAATTCCAATCAGTTATGCAATACAGGGCTTAAAGGAATCGTCATTGAATATTAAGACGAGTGTCTAATACCAGTTTAAATAATATCTGGTGTACTAATTTTTCTTATAATTATTTGTGTGTGTGCAGGTGGTGACGTTATGGTATCGTGCTCCTGAGGTGCTGCTTCAGTCCAGCTATGCTACTCCTGTGGATCTGTGGAGCGTCGGTTGCATCTTTGCTGAGATGTTCAGACGGCGGTAAGTTTGCACAGCTCACTATAAAACAAGTAAAACGGTGGATTCATATGGGTGATGCACAGTTAAATGAGTCAAGCGTTGATGACCGGATTGCTTGCATATGTCCGGCACACAGGAAGCAACAAGAGTTATGACTTCCCTTGAGTCTATAAATAATTCTTTTTATGGAATTAGTTTTAAGAAACTACATTCTTATGGTTTTATGTGAATGGTATGAAATGTATAAAAGAACAAAAAATCAGAAATGCCATACAGTACCTGACCACATTTTTGCAGGAGGCTGAGGTTATTAAAACGGACATAAAAAAAAATGTCACTGTCACTGTGGTTGTAACAGGCACTACAGACCTGATCCGTTCATCTGTGTGTGGTTTAACGAATCTTTTCCAACTGCTTAACTCAACACTGACACGTTTATTAAAGCTGCTCAATCCAGTAACAGCAGGATTTAACGGTTCAACGGTTCTTTCTTTGTGGCTTCTACTTCACCAACTTGTAGTTCATTAGGATTATTAGTTCTATTTCTTTAAGGCTCTGAAAAGAGAAAACTTAACAAAATATTGAAGTTTTGCAAATAATTTCTGTCCTCATTCTTTTATTTCAGTGAGAATCAGTGCTGAATCTACGTAATCAGATTACAAAAATGAAGTACTTGTAATTAGATTAACATTTTAAAATACTCATAATCAGACTACAGTAGCTTATTTACTGATTACATATTATTCACATGGTCACACGACATGCAGGTATTATTTAATTTCAGAGCTGTCAAACGATTAATCGAGATTAATCGCATCCAAAATGAAAGTTTTTGTTTGCATAATATGTCTTAATTTGCGTGGGCATATTTGAAGCAATAGGCAAAAGCACGTTGTATGGGTCAAAATGATCGATTTTTCTTTTATGCCGAAAATCATTAGGAGGTTAAGTAAAGATCATGTTCCATGAAGATATTTTGTAAATTTCTTACTGTAATTATATCAAAACTTTTGTTTAGTAATATGCATTGCTAAGAACTTCATTTGGACAACTTTAAAGGCGAAATTCCCAATATTTAGATTTTTTTTGCAGATTCCAGATTTTCAAATAGTTGTATCTTGGCCAAATATTGCCCAATCATATTCAAACCATGCATCAATGGAAAGCTTATTTTTTCAGCTTTCAGATAATGTATACATTTCAATAATCAATTTATTTGTATTCTGTTTTTTTTGGTCCAGGGTCACATATATTATGTAAACTTTGGATGCGATTAATCGTGATTAATAAATTTAAAGCTTGCATTAAACTCACAAACCCCAGTTTGGGAAAGTTTGATGTTTAATGATGTTGTTAATAACAATGAATAGATTATCAGTGCATTTTTATATTAATATGCTACAAGGTTATCCTATTTAAATCAAAAGTTAGTTCAAAGGTAATCTAAAAGTAATCCAAAAGTAGTTTGATTACATGACCTAAAATGTGTTATGTAATGGATTACGTTACTAACTTCAATTTTTGGTGATGAAGTGTGTGAAGCAATTTCTCTAATTTCGTTAAACCTTAAACGTCAGTGAGGAAAAGCTTTTAATTCAAAGGAGTTGTGTGTGTGAAAAAAGTTCATATGTGTATATGCATTGTTGACACATTCCATTCCTGCCCGTTGATAATGTTGAATTAACCGCCCCTCCTTGTGTCGCTGGGGGGGATTGCGTGGGCCGATGTTTTTCTCTCCTGACGCGCCATAACAAGTGCATAATCGGATGAAGAGGGAGATTTGTAATGGAAAGCGCAGACACAGGAGCGCGGACACACTTTAACACACATCCTGTGTTTCACATTCTAACGGGCCCACCTGTCCGCCCCTTCCGCCATTCATTGATGGTGTTTGCTTTACAGGAACGGTAGATAAACATTAGCTGACTCAGGGCTTAATACAATAATCCTGTAGGAAACTGCGATAGAAAAGGATAGAAAAGTTGTGATTAGCTGTGTGCACATAACAACATGTTTAAATAGTTGCTTTGCATTTGTTAATTACTATAGAAACCCTAAAACAGCAGTTATATCCATTCAAGTGTTTGGTTTCCACTCTCTAAAGCCATATGCCATAAAACGCCACTGTGCTGGGCTTCTGGCGAGCCTCCATGAGTGCCTGAGGGTGGAAGGGTAAGGGGGGCTTTCATTGCTGCTACCAGCACACCTTTTCTCCTCCTGCAGGTGATTAAGAATGCTTTTTAAAAGGCCACCTGTTGCAGATTAAAGGGCACCTGGGACCAGGTTTCTCCTCTGATGTCTGAGAAGTGCACCGCGCTGTACACGCCAACTCCAGTAATGGAGGTTTTTGATTCACCTGAGAGTTATAAAGATGTTGAGCGCCTCAGCCAGCAACATATTGTATGGCTTTGTGTAAGCTGGAAGTTTAACTGTTAAAGGGACACAGCGTGTTCCAGGAGAGGTTTGTGTAATGTGGGCCTTTGGCACGTTTTGCCTCAGTTGTTTTGTTGAGGGTTTTATAAAAGATCCTTGCTTGTCTGATTCTCACAATGCACAGTTTAGGCATACTTCATGCAAGTCTGTATCTGTATCTCTTGGAGGATGTAGTGATCAGTCAGTGTGTTTCTGAATGACATAAAGTGCTTTTGACATTCCGCTTTTACAAGTGTTGAGCATATTGCGTGAAGAGTCAGCTTGCGACGACTTTCAGGTCCTTGTTTTCACAACCTAAAGCTGCTCTCACAAGGAGGAGATACTGTGCAATTATTGTGCCTCATTTTGTTTTGGAATGTTGTTTATGATGTTTTGTCTAAATCCACAACCCTTTCCATTACAGCAAACATTTGCTCTCCCTAAATGTTTAGTAGTTTTCAGTTGTTTATTTAGAAGTATTGACCTTTCTATTATTTATCATACATTTTACTTAACTATTTTTAAACATTTCTTTTTTGTTTTTCAGTTTAGTTATATATAAAGTTTAAAGAAATCCATTAGTAAAAAGACATTAAAATAACTTTTAAAAAATAACAGTTCTTTCTGATTCTTGAATCTGATTGGCTGGGAAAAGTGCAATATTCTAGTGATAACAGCACTACAAATGTTTCATCATATGTATCATTCCTTTTGCAGTATTTCTCACAGTTAAGTGTCATTGCGAATGCCCAAATCCACCATACTTTTAGAAATAATACAGTTTTTGCTTTTTAAATTTGATTGGCTAATAGGAGTCCAATATTCTAGTGATAACAGCACTCCAACCATTTCATCATTTGTATCACTACGTTTGCAGTAATTCTTACAACGAGTGTTATTGCTAATGCCTAAATCCACTGTAATTTTGTAAGTAATACTGTTTTTGCTTCTCTAATCTAATTGGCTGAGAGGAGTGCAATATTCTAGTGATAACAGCACTCCAACTATTTCATCATTTGTATCATTCCTTTTGCAGTATTTCTCACAGTTAGTGTCATTGCGAATGCCCAAATCCACCGTAATTTTAGAAATAATGTTTTTGCATCTCGAAGCTGATTGGCTGAGAGGAGTGCAATATTCTAGTCATAACAGCACTCCAACCATTTCATCATGTGTATCATTCCTTTTGCAGTATTTCTCACAGTGTGTCATTGCGAATGCCCAAATCCACCGTAATTTTATAAGTAATATTGTTTTTGCATCTCAAAGCTGATTGGCTGAGAGGAGTGCAATATTCTAGTGATAACAGCACTACAAATGTTTCATCATATGTATCATTCCTTTTGCAGTATTTCTCACAGTTAAGTGTCATTGCGAATGCCCAAATCCACCGTAATTTTATAAGTAATACTGTTTTTGCTTCTTGAATTTGATTGGCTGAGAGGAGTGCAATATTCTAGCGATAACAGCACTCCAACCGTTTCGTCATTTGTATCACTCCACTTGCAGTATTTCTCACAGCGAGTGTCATGGCGAACACCCAAATGCACCATAATTTTATAAATAATACTGTTTTGCTTCTTGAATCTGATTGGCTGAGAGGAGTGCAATATTCTAGTGATAACAGCACTCCAACCATTTTATCATTTTTATCACTCTGTTTGCAGTATTTCTCACAGTTAGTGTCATTGCGAACACCCAAATCCACCATAATTTTATAAGTAATACTGTTTTTGCTTCTCAAATCTGATTGGCTAAGAGGAGTGCAATATTCTAGTGATAACAGTACTTCAACCGTTTCACTGTTTGTATCACTCCATTTGCAGTATTTCTCACAGCGAGCGTTATGGCGAATGCCCAAATCCATCATAATTTTATAAATAATACTGTTTTTGTGTCACAGAATGTAGTTTAAAATTTTTTTAGGTGAGAATGTACTTGTTTAGACTTCAAATATGCATTTTGTTAATAACGATAACGTCTGTTTGAAAATTTGCTTTAACATTTTTGGAGATGGGAGCTCCAGAGCGTCAGTGGCCATTCAGTGCTCATGAACCTACCCAGAGCAGCCTTACCTTAGACCAGGGGTCCCCAAACTAAGGCCCGCGGGCCGAATGTGGCCCGCCCTCACATTTGGACCAGCCCTCTGGACAATGCCAGAGAAATATTTTGAAAATGAAAAATGACAATGAAAATTTTTAAATATATGTTTTACTTATATCATATCGGTATTTGATAATAAAGGTTGACTTTCAAACTAAAATTTCCCTTAATTATTAACATAGCCTAATTTGTTAAATTCACCAACAGAATGGTACATTCAACATAATGTGTCATCGCAATCGAACAGGTGATGCGCGAGCCAGCTAGAAAATTCAGAGCGATGACAACATGACCCTTTTGAGGTGAAACTAGCACTGCTTGTGGGACAGGTGCAAAAGCAAGACTTCACTCATCTCCCAGTTACCCAAAGTTTTTCAGCTGAGAAACCAGTGGCCCCATTCCCAGTTGAAGAGTCTGTGGAAGCGCTGAAAATGAAGGCAGAGTTTGACGTGTGATTCAAAAAACACAGTGGATTCTTGAATCGATTTTGCTTGACAAGCCTCTCAAGGCTGCGGTTCTCTTGGTTGGTTGTGCATCTTTTTCTTTTTCCTTCAACTCAACTTTCTGTTAACATGCTTGGATACAGTACTCTGTGAACAGCCAGCTTCTTTGGCAATGAATGTTTGTGGCTTACCCTCCTTGTGAAGGGTATCAATGCTTGTCTTCTGGACAACTGTCAGATCAGCAGTCTTCCCCATGAATGTGTAGCCTATAGTGAACCAAACTGAGAGACCAGGTGTTTTGAGTTGATAATCTGATTAGCATGTCACCATATTCTAATTTGTTGAAAGTGAATTGGTGGGTTTTTGTTAAATGTGAGCCAAATCATCACAATTAAAAGAACTAAAGACATAAACTACTTCAGTCTGTGTGCATTAAATTTATTTAATACACAGGTTTCACAATTTGAGTTGAATTACTGAAATAAATGAACTTGACATTGTAATTTGAGATGCACCTGTATATCTTTTGAAAAGAAATTATAATTTGTCTGTGTGGTGCATAACAAAATAAATTATTCTAGCATTAAAAGGCAGAATAAATACAGGTAAAATCATAATAAAATAACAATAATACTAGTCCAGGCCCTTGGTATTTTCTTTTATAAACCGACCCGGCCCCCCAGTAAAGAAAAGAAAATTATGTGGCCCTCTCAGAAAAAAGTTTGGGGACCCCTGCCTTAGACAGTTCTTCACTGCTTCTCATTTGATATTGCTCATATGCATCATAAGGTCAAAACTGAATACAAAATACTTACAGTACTTAATAAGAATTTGAGTACTTGGAATAAACTTATATTATTATTATTTATTATATATTAATCTATTAAAGTCTTATTAGTTCAGGTTGTTAAATGTCATATGGTGCCATAACATTTTAATTCATGAATTGTTGGTTACATTTAATCACAATTTCTCTTAAAATGTTATAAGTTATTTCTGATCCATATGAAACCAACATGACTACACAGAGTGCTTTTCCAAGATTCCTGCATGTTTGTTTTAAATAAAGTTTTCCTTTTCTGTATCGTTGACACTGATATTCGTCGCTGACTCACACCTTTTCCGGCGAGTCAGTGTTCACCGATTCAGATACACCGATGCATTCCAGAGGTCGCGCGGGTGGAATGTGGATAGAGACACTGGCACTTGGAGCGTGACTCAACTGCGTGTACTGGCCTGGTGTGTGCCTGCCTGTGCCCACTCACTCAGGAAGCCTCTGCCCCGGCATAATGTCTGCCTTGTGCAAAAAGCCACTAATTCATTCAGACTAACAAGTAGCCCAAGGGAAGGCAGAATGTGCTTTAGAGATTTTCAGCCATACTTGTTTTGGCATGACACTGCTTTAAGGTGAGATCTTTCCCCCGGCTCACTGTTAGAAAATAGAACTGCTTTTGTCTGATTTAAAGGGATAGTTCAACCAAAAATGAAAATTACCCCATGATTTACTCGCCCTCAAGGCATCCTAGCTATAGATGACTTTCTTCTTTCAAGTGAGTATAATTGGAGTTATATTAAAAAATGTCAAGCTTTTCCAAGCTTTATAATGGCAGTGAATGGGTGGTAATATTCTCTAGTAGGCTAATAAAGTGCATCCATCCATCATAAAAAACACTCCACTCAGCTCCAGGGGGTTAATAAAGGCCTTCGGAAGCAAATTGATGTGATTTGTGTAAGAAAAATATCCATATTTAAAACTTTATAAACATAATTTCTAGCTTCCGTTAAAGGTCCCATATTGTCAAAATCGAAATTTCCTGGCTTTTTTCATGTTAACTGAGGTCTAGGGGCTATGTAACTACCATATGAGTTTCAAAGCAGTCAATCCACAGTAAACTGCACACAGCCTGCTTAAAGTAGCTGTTTCTTTTCACGAGATGCTGTGACTTCCGTAACGATGTGACGTCCGATCTACTCAGTCACTGCCTTCAGTCACCTCCCCGAGCACCAATCACATCCCACCCTCCTTTTGTCAAACCCAGACAATATCGTGTCCATAACATTGCTAAGCAACAACAACACGAAAACAAGTCGAGAAAACGCTGTTCAGTCTATAGATGTCGAAACTACATCATTGCACAGGCTTCAGAACAACGTGAATATAAGAGACCAGTGGCAGTCAACTTCAGCCTCTTTCACACAGCAATTCCGGTAAATACACGGATAATGTGTCCCATGATTTGTTCCGGAGTTGTTTAATTTGGTTCATTCACCGTTGTTTTCCGGAATCTGTGCATGCTTTACACACAACCCATAAAGACATGTGACATTTGGATGTGAGATGTAATGCAACGCGTACGATTCACTAAACTGAAACTAACCTGAACAAACTGTGCTTCAGCGCTGATAGTGAGGAGCTGGCTCTGCCCGATCGCCGCTTCATTCCACTTTGCACGTATTTTTTCGTTGTGAAGAGTCGCAGGGTAACGTGCAACATTACTACAACACTGCCTTTATGGTTCTGGCTTTTGTTCACACAGCGCTCGTTCCCGTAATTTTCCAGAATCAGCGCGCATTGTGAAAGGGGCTTTACTAAAGCAACAGTTATGTAGCTTACTGCATTCGGTGTTTGAAAAAGAAAAAACATTAATGATCATTCTGAAATATCCTGTTGAGTATCAGCAAGCTTGGCTCTCTCTATTGCTCTGAGCTCGCTTACAGCATACATGGCGTAGTTAGTTACCTGTGGTTGGCCTGGCTGTGCGTCACTCAGAAAACAACAGGCCAATCAGAAGAGAGGCTCATGAATATTAATTAGATGGGCCAAAATCGACCTGTTTTTGACAGAGCTCCTAAAAAAGGAGCTGTAAAAATATAATGAGATGGATTTTGGCACTTATACCGCAAATATATATTCTTAAGGACATCAACAACTAAAATAAACCTCCAGAAATGTGTACAATATGGGACCTTTAACTGTCGTACAACTGTTTATGAGAGAGTGCCGTTCTAGCAGATGCCGTAGGACTTCTGTGAAAATATGTCTCGCAAGAACCAAGTCTCCTCTTGCCTTACATCAAAATCCTCTGTCATTTTTCTTTAGAAATCCATGTTTTGTACTTGTTTCCAAAGTCAGTTAATGATTGTGGTAATTTTAATATTGACCAAAATAATCATGAATATAATTTTTTAATAGCTCAATTGTGTATATTTATTATCTATTTTTATACAACACTTCTTTCTGGTTCTCGAATCTGATTGGCTGAGAGAAGTGTGAAATTCTAGTCATAATAGCACTCCAGCCATTTCACCATTTTTATCACTCTGTTCGTAGTATTTGTCATAGCGAGTGTCATTGCAAACGCCTAAATCCGCCAACATTTTGTAGTTTTGAAAAAAAAAAATGTAAGGGATAATGTACTTGTTTAGGCGAAGCTAGAGATTATTTCAAATATGGATATTTTTCTTACACAAACACATCAATTAATTCCGAAGGCCTTTTTTCATCAACCAGAAGCTGTGTGGAATACTTTAATGATGGATGGATGCACTTTATTGGGCTTCAAAATCTCAACAGCCATTCAGTGCCATTATAAAGCTTGAAAGAGCCAGGGCATTTTTTAAATGTAACTCCGATTGTATTCATCTGAAAGAAGAAAGCCATACACACCTAGGACGGCTTGAGGGTGAGTAAATCATGGCGTAATTTTCTGTTTTGGGTGAACTATCTCTTTAACCGCTTGGGATTGACTTTGCCTTTGAAGGCTTCGGCGATTGATCCGGTATGTGAAAGGCACAATAATGGCAATTTTCTTTTTAACAAGCGGGTTCAAAGTGAAAAGGATCAGGAGCATCCGACTCGTCCATCTCACCTGCAAAGAATGCTGAGCATCTCAACCATACAAAGACGCCTCTGTATAGGAGCTGTAAGTTAGTGAATAGCGCAAGTCACATTCTTTCTGAAAATATGCAGACTTTTGTACTTTTGTCTGTTTCTAATCTTTAAATTAGTCTTGAGAGGCATAAGGAAACGTGCACGTGCTCAGTTCTGGCCCTTTGTCTGATTACAGTTGAGATCTAGTTGACACTCAGTGTAGTTGTGAAGAAGCAGCGGTTGCTGCTTGTCTTGCTGTTGGGCGACATCTGGTGGCGGCGAGGGAATTACAAGCGCGGTTTTTGCAAAACCTAAGACTTTGATAGTGAGCTTATTATAGCTCACAAATCACATATATCTTTATTTCCGCGCTTCTGTTTTGTTCTTTCACACGGTTCGTTTTTTGCTCTCTCACATAGAGAGGTATGTGGAGAGTGAAAGCAGACAGCAGGGATAAATAGCTTTTTCTCTCTCTTTTACTCGGTGTGGTGTGTTTTGGAGACTGAGCCCTGTGCTTGTGGCTCCTGGAATTTGTGTGCATGCCAAGGGAAGCATTGCCCGCCCACGGGTGTCCTGACTGGCCTGAAGCCACAGGCACCAACAGCGGTCCAGGCGGGTGGACTCCAGCATGTGCTGAAAAAGCCCTCAGATCTTCTCAGCCTCAGGCTGGCCAGGAAACAAGGCATATACAGTGGACCAATGTCTGTTATGTGGCTTTAGGGCCTTATTTGTACAGAGAAACCTATAAGGATTTTCTTTCTCTTTGCTGGCTTTACTTCTGGAAGACAGGCAGGAGACTGTTCATGCTTATTGCAGAATTAAGAGCATACGTCTAAAAGGATAACCTTTGTTTCATCACTTTTCCTGCTGTCTTGCATATGCTGTTAGAAGCTATTGATTAATTGATTGATTATGTGAGTTTTTATTTTTTTTTTTACATTTCCTTTTTTTCTTTCAGTTGTTCCTTAGTTCATGTTAATCACAGTGCATTAAATAATGTTAACAAGCACAACTTTTAGTTAATTTTAGTAAATTTATTTATTCAAGATTATTTTAGTTTTATTTATTCTAATTCATTTACTTTAGTCTGTTATGGTTTATCTTTGTTTTTATTTATTTTCATTTAATTAATCATTTCATTTTTTAATGTATTAATTTCAGTATTATTTAGGTCGAGTTTTATTTTAATTATTTTGTTTTATTTAAGTTTAATATAAATACACAAAAGGTTCTATTTTGTTCTGTACTTCTGTAGTTATTCATTTTAGATTTATTTATTTTTAGTTTGATTAATTTCAGTTTATTTATTTTAACATTATTTTAATTTTATGTAACTCATTTGTTTTAGTCTATATGTTTAGTTTTAGTTATGATTTTTTTTAAATTATTCATTTCTGTTTTATTTACTCAAGATTCTTTCTTTCTATTTTTATTTTTTTATTTAGTTTATTGATGACTATTTTGAGTTTTTGATTCAGTTTTATTTATTTCAGTTCACTTACTGTAGTCTGTTTTGGTTTATCTTGGTTTTTTATTTTTATTTATTCATTTATTTCATTTTTTATTTATTCAAGAGTATTTTAGAGCTATTTAACTAATTTGTTTTTATTTATTTTATATTATTTACTTTACTCAAGATTATTTCAGTTGTATTTATTTTTTGTTTTAGTCTACATTTATTGATTGATTTCAGTGTTTTACTCAAGCTTTTCATTTTTTTATTTTGTTTTGATTTATCTTTGTTTTATCGATTTTCATTTATTTATTCATTTACTTTTTTATTTATTGAAGATTTTAGTTTTAACTCATTTGTTTTAGTCTATTTACGTTTTGGTTTTATTTATTCATTTCAGTTGATTTTACTCAAGAATATTTTAGTTGTATTTATTTTTGTTTTAGTGTACTTGATTGATTTCAGTGTTTTATTCATGATTATTTCAGTTCTATTTATTTAAATGTACTTACTGTAGTCTATTTTGGTTTATCATTTATTTTATTTATTTTCATTTATTCATTCATTTCATTTTTTATTCAAGATTATTTTAGTTGTATTTATTTTTTGTTTTAGTCTACTTTATTGATTGATTTCAGATTGATTTCAGTGTTTTATTTATTTGAATTCTTTACTGTAGTCTGTTTTGGTTTATCTTTGTTTTATTTATATGCATTTATTTTTCAATTTTTTTCTGAGATTTTTTTTAGTTTTATGTATTAATTTAAGGTGATTATATATATATATATATATATATACATATAAGTTTTTTTTTAATTAATTTCTTTTTGTTAATTTATGATAGTTTATAGATTCTTTTTAAAGTTTATTATGAATACAAAAGGTCCTTTTAGGTCTAGTTATTGCTGTAAAATGAATCATGCAAATAACCACATTCTTTCATCTTTGTCTTTCTTCAGCCCTCTTTTCCGTGGGAACTCTGATGTTGACCAGTTAGGCAAGATTTTTGAGTAAGTACTAAGTAATGGTCCAGTAACTCTGACAATAACTCATTAGAATTGTGCAATAAGACTGTATTGAGACATATTAAAAATTGCAGTAACTGACTGTTTTGATTGATATCCCAGTGTGGTGGGGGTCCCTTCTCCAGAGGACTGGCCACAGGAAGTGGGTTTGCCACAGAGTGCCTTTTCCCCTCGCCCTCCCCAGCCCATAGAGGACCTGGTGCCTGACATGGATGAGCTGGGCAAATCACTTTTACTTGTAAGTAGCAGATATCAACACATCATTTTATTCACAAGTGACGGTTTTTAAAGGAACACTCCACTTTTTTTGGAAATGGGCTCTTTCTCCAACTCCCCTCGAGTTAATAAGTTGAGTTTTACCGTTTTGAAATCCATTCAGCCGTTCTCCTGTTCTGGCTATATCACTTTTAGCATAGCTTAGCATAGATAATTGAATCCTATGAGACCAATAGCATTGCGTTCAAAAATGACCAACAAGTTTCGATATTTTTCCTATTTAAAACTTGACTCTTCTGTAGTTATATGGTGTACTAACACTGGCGGAAAATCTATAGCTGCGATTTTCTAGGCCGATAAGATTAGGAACTACACTCCTATCCGGAGTAATAGTAATATCGGAGTAATATCACGCAGAGCCTGAAATTAGTTCCCAGCTAGGTTAGCATTTTCATATGTGCTGTGTGATATTACTGCGCCTGCTTCGGCCACGTTACGGCAGCAAACTTCCTTGACTATCACGCCGGAATGTAGTTCCTAATCTCATCGGCCTAGAAATCGCAGCTTTACATTTTACAAATATGGAAACTCGTTGGTCATTTTTGCACGCGATGCTATTGGTCTTATAGGATTCAATGATCTATGCTAAGCTATGCTAAAAGTGATATCGCCAGAACAGGAGAACGGCTAAATGGATTTCAAAACGGTAAAACTCAACTTATTAACTCGGGGGGAGTTGGAGAATGAGCCTATTTTCCAAAAAAGTGGAGTGTTCCTTTAATAATAGCACCACAGACTATCTTTACTCATTGTTTTCTCTTCTCATTTCCTCTCTACACAGCGTTTCCTGTCATTTAACCCCTCCAGAAGGATATCAGCTTATGATGCACTGTCTCACCCATACTTCCAGAGTCTCGACAGCACCAGCAAGAGTCTGTACGCCCAACCCTTCCCCAGCAAAAAGCCCTCCCTGGAGGAGAGAGCTGCTTGAAAAGACATGATTTCCCACTGTAGACAAAGACCCCCCATCCAGTCCCCCTACAAACTAGTCTTCCATAGCATAACGTCACATGCTGCTTTTAAAAACATCACCGCAATTATTCATAGATCGTGTTTTGTCTTTGCCCTCACTACTGCCAGCTAATACGGATCAACAACAAGCTGCCTGGAATTACGTTTAACAATATCAGAAGCTGCTCAAAGGAAGTTTGTCTGCTCAGAGGAATATGTGCTTCTCGGATCTGAAGCCGCACCACAACACTGCCAGGGATCGTCTGTCTGTTTGCCTAAATGCAACGTACAGGTCTAAACTGAGTCTTAGCTGCACATCACTGCCGCAAAACAGCAAGGTCTTACGTGGGACCGTGTCTGTCTCGCATGGATTAAGCAAATATAGAACCACAACTACTGCCAATTCAGGCCCGTTGAACGGAACCTCTTATTTTACACCTTAAGATATAATCGCTTGAGCTCACACGTTTGAAATCCTCTCATTCACAGGCTATGAGGATTTTTGTATTGTCTTCTACCATGTTTTTACTCCGCAGGAGAGTGTGGACACATCTCCTCGGGTGACTGCATAACCACAGACACGCAGAATCATTTAGTGCTCTATTTAATATGACATTTCATAACAAGCATCCTGGTGTCACCCGAATGCTCCAGGACAGAGCTACCAAACACTTCCAAGCACTATTTAACAGCATATTTCCTTGACATTATTATAATGTACTTGTATTTTTTTTCTTCATTATCAATTCCACATCCTGTTCACTTATTTTATTATGTCAGTGTTGATTGTTGACATTTTTTTTGGCTTACTTTTAGTGAACTTGAAGGTGTAGGTTGTTGTAGAAAACTAGTACACCAAACAGTCTGCACCCTGTCGTCAGGGATTTAGTGCCGCGACGTAGTCGAAGGATGAACCGTGCTGGGTCGCATGTTGACTTTAGGGTTGGTTTAGAGCAGAAATAAGCTGGGATGGATAACGGAATACATGTATGAAAGTGTTAGCGCGTAGTTTTGAAAGTTTAGTAAAAGTAGCTATAGAGTCGGCGAGTGTTAAGTTCAAGGTCAGGTTGCGAGATTCGTTCGAGACTCGGAGAGTAACGTATTATTCCTTAATTCATTAAGTCCAGGTCCTTCTGTACTTGCAATGCTACATCCTTCCATTTCCATTTTCACTTAATTGTCTGGATAGATCTTCACAAAATGTTGTAATATCCGCTAGATGGGTTGCTTTCAGTGCCTTCGTGTTTAGCGCATGACGAGCAAGTGGAGGGAAGGAAGGACGCTGCTTGAGAATTTAGCATTTACCCTGGTAAATCCAGGCGAAGATGTTTAAGGAGGGATGAGGAAGCTATATGCAGGCACTGTAATTAGTACTACAAAACATTCACACAGTTAAAGGGATAGTTCTTTCAAAAAGGAAGGTTCTGTCATTATTTACTCACCCTCATGTCATTCCAAACCTTTCTGTGGAACACAAAAGAAGTTATTTTGAGGAATGTTGGCTGCCAACCAGTTTTGGTTGCCATTGACTTGCACTGTAAGGACAAAAACAAACAGCGAAACAATTCTCAAAATCTTTTTTTGTGTTTCACATAGTTTTGCAAGGACATGAGGGTAGTGCTGGGCAATATACTGGTTTAAACAGTAAACCAGTTTGAATTACTGACATGGTATGATTTTTTTTTTTTTTTTTTATCAGTAACGTACACAGCATCATCAATCGGCCATATTGGCGGCACAGAACTTAAACAATGCCACTGAACTGAGAAAACTTGCATATTTTGCTGCTAAAAATGGTCAATTATTGTCATGTTTTGGGCTGTGATTAATTTGTCAGACCATTAACATTAGGAGTACTATAGATTGCCAAAAGTTCTCACAAATCAAGGATAAGAGTGCAAAAGACTGTCTGAGGAAAGAAGGCGTTTGTGGTTGGCCAAACTAAACAAAGATTTCCAGGGCAAGAATCTTGACAACATTAGTGTTTGTTCTATAATTTCTGGCTAATATCTTAATTAATACTGCTTTTACATATCTTTACAACCTATTAACTTTAGTTTGTCAAAATATTGCGCAAATTAGTCTATATGATTTAGAAGCTTCCACACGTTTTTGTCTCCATGGTTTAGACAGTAACAGAACGTATTCAGTAGTACATTAACTGTGCAATTCATATTGTTGTTTACATGGATATGTATCTATGGACCTGTTTACGTCCGAGTATCGCCAATATGGCCATGCATCCGTGTAACTGACCAAATCGTGACCCAAGTGCAAACCCTCTATTGAGAGGAGATCCCTGTTAACTGCATACACTATAGATTAATGTTTGTAACTTTTGCTAACACAACTGTTTATTTAAAGGGCGAATAAACCAACTGTAAACCGTGTTAACCGAAGCCAGAGGCGGAAAAGTACTATAGCAGACAGAGCAAACTCACTTCACCATGTCCTAAATATTGAATTGGGGTTTATACATGAATGTATATCTGAGGAGAACCGACTGTCTTCAGAAAGTTTAGATGGTATTTTCGTTTTATCTTACCTTATTATAATGCGTATTATTATAGTATTAACCATAGCGCTGCTTTGTTTACAGGAGTAACGCCTGTTTCACACACAGGGGCGTCGCTGGGAATTCTGGGCCCCGTGCACTGACTCAGCTAAGGGCCCCCCCTAAAAACTAAAAATTACGTTCTAACTAAAAATGTTTGTGTAACCACCTCTCACTCGGGTCTAACTCGCACCCGCTCCGAGTGGGTCTCGAACCCGGGTCTCCGGCATGGGAGGCGGATGCACTAACAAGAAGGCTAAAGGCTGCAACCTCTGGTATTGGTCGCTAGTGCGTCTCTGCACTGTTCGCGATCGCAATCCTACGTTTCTGGGGGGGAGGGGGATCGCGATGGGCGGTTGATCAAGTTGATATTCTGCCAGCGCTAAGTGAAGTCAAGCTGTTTGTGTTGCCTGGATACAATTTGGGGCGGACTAAACCATTTTATGATAATCGAGAGGGGGAGAGGGGCCCACGGACGTTTGTTTCCTAAACAAATAATTTTTTTGACACCAGGAAACAGCAAATGGAATAATTTAAAGTTAATTATTTTTACTATCAATTTTTTTTTTAGCACCACAATTTTATTGGGGGCTTCTCTGGGCCCCCTCTCAGTCATGGGCCCCGAGAATCGTCATCGTTTACCCCCCCTTTACAGCGCCCCAGTTCACACATACTCCGTCTGCAGTGCGTATATGCGTTGCGTATTTTTTTCCGCACCCATGTTAACGGATCAGAGCGTTCACACTGCATGCGGTTGCTGTCCGTCAGTGCGTTCCAGATGCGGTGCGTTTGCAGCAGTGCAGCGATCGTTTAGGCACAGAGTCTATTTTTGCTGTGCTGCATTGCGTTGCATACGCTGAATTAAAGTGACAGCGCATTGTTCGCTGTAAAAATGAACATGAATTGACACGGAAATGTACCGTAAATGCATATAATTGCAGTCTTCTGTGTTTCACAGTCAACACGTGGCTTTTTGGCTAGGTCTAGAATAGTGCAGTTTTAAATAAACAAGGCAACATAATCCATGCACTTGTCCAGGTAGAAAAGTTCTTTAAAATATGGTTTTTTAATGAATATTTAATGCGAAAGAAAGGCAAAGAGAGCCGACTGTTTCTGTCTGTGGTAAGTTTTAATTTAAAATAAATATTTGTTAAAATAAAATATTCGTGAAAGCCCAATTTCAATATGAAAAGGAAGATATAGCCTACCTATGCTGTGTTTAAATGTGTTGCAACTTGCTTGAGAAACTTAATATCCAAATCTAGAAGTCAAATGCATTGAATAGCGTACGTTGTTTATAATACGTTGAGTTTAAACGTGAATATGTCTAGTATTACTGTATTAGTGTACTGTGATAAAAGAGTATCCTATGCTGAAAAAGCACGTTTGGATTTGAAATTAAAATAACAGATAAATAGTGTGTTTGTGGTAAACACCCGCGGATCAGTAACGGACTGCAAACGCGCAAAACGAGTCCGTGCTGCTTCTGCACCGCATACGCAACGCACACGGACTGCATACGCACTGTATACGGAGTATGTGTGAAACAGGCGTAAACAAGGAAACGATGTTTCTTTGTTGTTTCATAAGCGCCCCCTGTTGTCTGAGAGTAAATTTGCGTCTAATTCAGCATAGTTTAGATGCGTAGATGTTTTAAGTAACATAATTTCACAAAGCTAAAGTCAGACCATTCTGTTTTGCGGTAAATTGTGAAATTATACCTAATTTGCATGAAAAACTCCTCAGGCTACATGTAGCATGTTTGTTTGGATTGTGATTAAAATGCAGTTCTGCAACTGTTGCATGCATTCTGATTCATATAAAGGCGCAGAACTGTGGTCAACCGTGATACAGATTTTTGTTCAAAGTGCCCAGCACTACACAAGGGTGAGAAAATGCTGAAAGAATGTTTGTTTTTTGGCTGAACTATCCCCTTAAGCACTGATGCTTGATTCATTCTCTCAGGATCAGTAAAGTCATTCTGTCGCATTCCATGCTCAGGTCTATTTATGACTAGTTTTAGATTCAACAAGGGTTCAGGTTTTAGCTTAACCATTAATCTCACAGTAATCCTAATCGATTGTGGATCGATTATCCGGATACAATAGTGTTGGGTTATTTATATCGTTCACTTGCATTTCCATAAATCTGAACGGATACAGTTGGTCATTTCAACATTTGTTTTCTTTTATTTATATAATATTATTATTATTAATAATATTAATATTATATTGTATGTATTAGATCACTGTCGTGTGGCAACTTTTGTACTGTTAACGTTTTTGGTTTCACAAATATATGATGTTTGTTGTCTCACTGCATCAAGCTAACAAACGATTTCAGTTTAGGATCGGTGTATAACGCCACCATTTTGAAAATCTCCACTGAACTGACGTTACGCTGGCACAGCTTTACCCTCCTCCAAATAAGTCTGTGATTGGATTTGGTGATTTCAGAGGGCATTAGATATCAAGTAATGTAAACCAATGTAACTGTGTGCCTTTATGTTTGTGGGTCTTGTATAGAACTAATCCATTTTCTGATCTTGGTTAGTCTGGTGAATAAAAAATAGTGTTTTAACATTATAAATGTACTAAATGTTAGGCTATCGAATGTACGACCTGTTCATTTTAGTAATTGAATTTGAATTTTAGCGTCATGCTGAAAAAAAAATAGCACCTTTGATATTTAGCCATCTCAGTGCTTTTCCCCTGAAATATGCTTTTTTATAGATTTTTCAACTTTTTGTTGTTTGAAATGATTTGCTTTAGTTAGTCGTTTTTAAAATCTATTTGATTTATGGAATCAGATAGGGCCTATCATTGTAAGCAAATTACTTTTGAGACTGCTTGAAATTGCTGGACATTGGTACATAATGTTTTGCTCCCTTATTTATTGACATTTTGTCTTTTTTTTAGTTGACTGTAATGCTTCCGAAGACATTCTGTCAATGTAATACACAAATTTTGTGATTTGGACAGTGATGAACTAATGGTGCTACACCTCATATCACTGCAGACTTGAACAACTGTAACCAATTAGACAAAAACATGTTCCTAAGAGAACAGTAACAGTAAGTGTCTTTACTTTGGTTTCTTTTTATTGTATTTTATTTGTATTATATTTTACATTTGTTATACGTTTTCCCATTATGATTTAAATAATTTATAATGTACTCCAGACAGAGAATACTTTGAATTTTAAAAATCACGAAGCTGGAAATTCTATCCATTAAATCACAGTAATGTAATATGCTAAATCATCCACCGTGAATACATATTCTAATCAATGTGCACTATGTTTTCATTCTGTTCAGCTGCTGCACAGACACTGTGTAATGAAAATGAATTATTACCATTATGATATGACTCTTTATCAGCAGCTTAATTATTATATTTTAATCATTGATAATCAAGTGTTACATCACTTTAGGCTGCATCACATGTATTTGGTTCATTCTGCTTATTCTTTCAAAAAAAAAAAAAGTTAAAAATAGTTGTTTTATGGCGTATCTCTATTTTATAATCGTAATATGTATATCTTATAATTTCTTATCATCTGTTGCTCTTTGTTTTATGGATTTATGTAATCATTTGAAAATAAAAAGTAATTATTTTAGACATCTTTTAACTGTGCACATTGATTAGAAGTGGGGAGAGTTGGTCAGGGTTTTCTTTTTTCCCACATTGGCTGGAGAGTGATGTTTTGTGTACATTTTTTAATGTTTTTGCATTTGATGTTGTCAGCTTTGTCGTGAGATGTGGGGGTGGAAAAATGTGTACATGTATTTTTTTTTTTTATCAATGCTTTGATTGAAAGACTTGTTTAACTGTATGCTAAATCATTTTGCATTCTTCTGCTTTTAGCATCTATATTTTGTTCGTTTTAAGCAATGAAACCGCATGTGGATGTACTGTAGATCACGTGCATGTGACATTAATTTTGTCTTGTCTGGTTCATCTAGTCATGATTAGTTCAGTAATGATGGTTAATCATACAGTAAGTAGAATGTATCTCCTTTTGTGATGAAATACTGAAATTCAGTTTAAATTTAATCTCTTTTAAGCTATGTTCTTCTGTTAAAACAGCACATTACATTTAAAGCAGTTGCTTTGTTAATGAATTCATTTCGTTCAGCTATTATTGTCGGTAAAGTGCGTAGAATTTTATGATTTTTGCAAGAAAAACCAAATTGAAATGAGAGTGTTGGTCATTGTGCCCTTATAGGACCATATTAGTTTTGTTCTTTGAAAAAGGGTGAATGAGATATGGTAGTATTTTGTGTCTTTGTTTTTTTTTTTTTTTTTTTCTGGACTGGTTTTGCTGCTAATGTTTGTCTTAGGCCCTGGCTCCTGTATGAGTTTATTAAACTGGCCCACCTAAAGATTCCAATTTGCTGCCATTGAGAACAAAAAGCTGCTTTTGCATTTGTTTTATATCTGTATCTGCCTGACGTTTTCATATTTTTGTAAAATAAATATTCCAGTGTGTAAACCTGGCTTGTAAAATTGACTTCTGTGATGAGAGAGAACAAAACGCTTCCCTAACTCAAACTTCCCACATATGAATAATTGTTTTATTTCACTTCATATAAAACAGGGGGTATAATCTGATAAAGCTTGGATCCCAGCCATCGTTAAAGAAGAAGTATGGTCTATAAATCTTAAATGGTGATAAAATCCCACAGTCATTGAGTGAATAATAAATCATTATTGTAATCATTATAGTAGGAATAGGAAGAATGTACAACATTCTCTTCTCTGTTTAAGGACAGTCTGACCCCTCTGTGTTGTAATTTCTGCCCTCAGTAGTTTTTTAGCCTTTCATAGATTTTTTGCAAACTTAGGGTCTCTCTGAGGGCTTTGATGAAAGCAGGCCTAAGATCAACTGTCTGAGGAGTCTTGGTGTCACTTTGGCTTAGAGATATATGAAACTGAATCACATTGATCTGGATCATTAGCTTGATAGCAGCATATCTGATATTACAGAACAATTGTAATTTTGCTTACTTACTTTCAGGCAAAGATTGGCCATTTTATGACAAAGTTGGGATAGGTATAATTTATTTTATGTTTTTTTTAGGTTTTTGAAGTCTCAAGTTGAAGTCAAAAGTTTAGATACACCTTTCAGAATCTCAAAATGTTAATTATTTTTACTAAAATAACACTGTAAAAATCTGTTAAGTCAGCTTAACATAATTTGTTACTTGGCTGCTCAAAAATAAAATTTTAAGTTGTACTAAGTGACACCTTAGATATTTGAGTTGATTCAACTTAAAATTTAAAGGCAGCCATGTAATTTACTCAGCTTTTAAGTTTAACAAACCATTTTTTGTTGTCCGTTAGTACAACTTAACATTTTAAGTTGATTAAACTTATCTGAGCTGACTGAACTTAAAATTTTAAGGCAGCAGGGTAACAAATTATTTTAAGTTTATGCAACAAATTGTGTTTTGTTTGCTTGTTTTTTTTACAGTGAAGAGGGATAATACTAAATGCATGGTATTTTTTTTATTACTTATCATAATAAGATATTTCACATTAGAGACATTTACTTATATTCAGAGAAAATAATAGTTGAATTCATACAAATGACCCCGTTAATGACTTGATTCTTAATTCAGTGCTGTTACCTAAAAATGATCCACAGCTGTGTTTTTATTTAGTGATAAAAGATTCTTCAGAAAAATCCTTCAGGTTCCACAAATTCTGTGGTTTTTCAGCATTTTTTGTGTATCTGAACCCTTTCCAACAATAACTGTATGATTTTGAGATCCATCTTTTCACACTAAGGGCAACTGAGGGACTCATATGCAACTATTACAGAAGGTTCAAACGCTCACTGATGCTTCAGAAGGAAAAAACGATGCATTGAGACACAGGGGGTCAAAACTTTTTGAATTTGAAGATCAGGGAAAAACAATGCATTTAGAGACGGGTGGGTAAACTTTTGAACAAAATGAAGATTTGTAAATTTTTCTCATTTTGCCTAATTATATATTTTTTTCATTTAGTACTGCCCTTCAGAAGCTACAGAAGAGTCTTAAACGTTTCCCAGAAGACAAACTAAGTTACATTTTCCCTGATATTCAAATTCAAAAAGTTTTGACCCCCTGTCTCTTAGAGCATCGTTTTTCCTTCTGGAGCATTAGTGAGCATTTGAACCGTCTGTAATAGTTGCATACGAGTCCTCCAGTCGTCCTCAGTGTGAAAAGATGGATCTCAAGGTTATACAGTCATTGTTGGAAAGGGTTTAAATACACAAAAATGCCTGAAGGACCTGAAGGAGTTTTCTTAAGAACAGCAGGCAGTTTGACTATTCAGGACAAACAAGAAAGTCATGATATTACAAAACAGCTGTGGATCATTCAGGTAAGAACACAGTATTAAGAATCAAGTGTATGGAAACATTTTAACAGGGTTATTTTTTATAAATTCAACTATTATTTTCTCTTGAGGACTATATGTAAATGTCTTTTATGTGAAATATCTTATTCAGGCCAGCACTAAATAAAAATAACATGCATTTTGTATGATCCCTCTTAGATTGTTATGGTATTGTATTTTAACTTTTGACTTAAGCTTTATCCACCTTATTTTTCCCATAAGAGTGGGTCTTGCTTCTGCTTCCAGCTGTTTTTAGCTATACAAAAAAGCTGCTTTTGTGCTGCTTGCTATTGCAAACTGGTGTGTTTTATCGTGTTATTTTAAAGTATTATCTTAATTAAGAACACAGTGGTTTTGTAGAGCTAACAGGTGTACCGTTTACTGCACTTTGTTGTGCGTGGCAGCCTGCAAAAATACAGTAACATTGCTAAATATTATACGGTGCCCGCCAGGGGACACCTTCGGTTCACTTATGTTTGTCGTGGCCACAACATAATATCATGTTCCCACGAGTTTATATGTCGTGGCCACGACAAACATAAGTGAACCGAAGGTGTCCCCTGGCGGGCACCGTAATATTATTACAGTTTAAAATGACTGTCTCATAATAACTGAATTTTCTGCAGCCATTATTCCCGTCTTCAGTGTCACATGATCCTTCAGAAATCATTTTAATATGCTGATTAATTCCTGAAAAAATGCCTTCATTATCAGTTGAAAACAGTCGTGATGCATTTTTCAGGATTATTTGACAAATAGAAAATTCAAAAGAAAGAAATCGATTTTTTTAATCATAAATGACTTTTCTATCATTTTTGATCCTTCCCAAATAGACAAATAGAGGTGAAAGCGCCCCCTAGTGTTCATGTTAACATTGTGTGCTGCTGATGAACCGCTAGGTGGCAATTATTCAGAAATTCTCGCAGTACTCTGGGGCGTACTGCAAGCACCAGAGCCATGTAAACAAAAGGTTGATTTTATAGATTTTGGCCTATAGGTTTTAGGCGAAATCTGCAGAAATGGGCAAGCGAGATAACAGAGTGGTAAGTAAAGGTTTACGAACTCGCATCTTCCTAATATTTAAAGAGGAAACCTTCAAGAGGCCTTTAAGCCGCAGTGCTAACGCGTCAAAACACATAGCTAACGTTACACATATTAGCCACGTCCACAGGTATAATGAATGAACAAGATTATGAGACATTTAATATACATTGTTATATGTTTGCAGTCTGGCATAACTTGTAAAATGTTGGTATTGCAAGATAGCATGCTGGTATGGATAACGTGTGTGGCTATCTGGCTCAGACATGCTAATTCGGCTAGCACGTTTATTTTATTTAACCTAACTGTCCTGTTGTACATAATGTTATCTGCTGCATTTCTGTTGAGCGTATGAAAAATAATGCATTAGTAACGAAATTAGTAAGCGAAATGATAATGAGATGTCTATTTTAGCAGCCTGTAAGTGAAACTTGGATGCTGAAGGGTGTGTTTATTATTGTATTTATTACATGTCTTGTGATTGAAGTATGATTTTTAATATTTGATTGTGTTTCAGGCGTACTTGAACCCAATAGCTGCTGCCAGAGCCAGAGGACCTGCTCCCAACTCTGGCCCCACAATTCAGGATTATCTCAGCAGACCACGGCCATCATGGTGTGAAGACATGATTATAATTCATATTAAAGAATCGATAGTGGATATATGTGATTTTTAAGATATTATTTCTTCATGCGTGCCTTTGTTTTGTATATCAGGGAGGAGGTAAAAGAACAGCTGGAAAAGAAGAAGAAAGGCTCCAGAGCCCTGGCTGATTTTGAGGACAGAATGAACGAGGTAGTTTTTTTAATGAGTCAGTGGATTTGCAATAGATTTAGATCTGCTTTCTGCATCTAATGTACTCTCATTTTTTTCTCAGCGATGGAAGAAGGAACTGGAGAAAAACAGGGAGAAGGTACTTGGTGGAGGTGAAAAGAAAGAAAAAGACAAGGAGAAGGAAAAGAAAGAGGTAAGGGTTGATGAAGTAATCTGGGATCTCATTAATACAATTCAAGTACAGTCAGATTTGATCCTCAATTTCAAGTGTGTTAAAAGTGAGGAGTAAGTAGGGATTTATATAGGCAGAAGATGTCAGAAAATATTCCAGCTGAAAAGTACACTACCAGTCAAACAGTAAAATATTTAATGTGATCAAAGCTGTTTTTTAGCATCATTACTCCAGTCTTCATTTTCACGTGATCCTTCAGAAATCGTTCTAATATGCTGATTAGCTGTTAAAGATACATTTTTTTTATTATCAATATTTAAAACAGTTGAGTAAATTTTTTCAGGATTCTTTGATGAATCGAAAGATCCAAAGATCAGCATTTATCTGAAATGAAAATCTTTTGTAACATTATACCAATTCAAAATGCCAGTACAATTTTTTTTCTGAAAAAGAAATTATAGAAATTAATACTTTTATTTAGCAAGGATGTATTAAATTGATCAAAGGTGATGAAGACATTTATAATGTTAGGAAAGATTTCTAATTTAGAAAAATGCTGTTCTTCTGAACATTTTGTTCATCAAAGAAACCTGAAAAAATTCTGTTCAGCTGTTTTCAACATAATACTAATAAACCAGAATATTCGAATGATTTCTGAAGGATCATGTGACACTGAAGACTGGAGTAATAATGCTAAAAAGTTGGCTTTGATCGCAGAAATAAATTACATTATACATGTATTCAAATAGAAAACAGTCATTTTAAATAGTAAAAATGTTTCAAAATTTTACTGTTTTTTTTCTAGATCAAAATAAATGCAGGCTTGGTGAACAAAAGAGATTCTTTAAAAAACATTTAAAAAAAAAACCTTCTGACTGGTAGTACTAACTTTTTGCATTCAAATACCAATAATAAAGTGCTGGGCAATGATTAATCATGACTAATCACATCCAAAATAACAGTTTTTGTTTATATAATATGTGACCCTGGACCACAAAACCAGTCATAAGTGTAAATTTGTCGATGATAAATTTGTTGAGATTCTTACGTCATATGAAAGCTGAGTAAATAAGCTCTCCATTGATATATTGTTTGTTAAAATAGGACAATGTTTGACAATGTCTGAGATACAACTATTTGAAAACCTGGAATCTGAGGGTGCAAAAGATCTAAATATTGAGAAAATCACCTTAAAAGTTGTTCAAATGAAGTTCTTAGCAATGCATATTACTAATCAAAAATCAAGTTTTTATATATTTATGGTAGAAAATTTACAAAATATCTTCATGGAACATGATCTTTACCTTATAAGCTAATGATTTTTGGCATAAAAGAAAAATCGATAATTTTGACCCATACAATGCATTTTTGGCTATTGCTACAAATATACCCCAGCGACTTAAGACTGGTTTTGTGGTCCAGGGTCACATATATGTGTGTGTGTACTGTGTATATTTATTATGTATAAATAAAGACACACACATACCATATCTATTTATCTCTTTACGGTATCTATTAAAATATTGTACATGTATACATGCATTTATATAACTTATATTAAATATTAATATATAAAAAAAAAATCTTAAATATATACCTGCATGTGTGTGTATTTGTATATACACTAGGGGTGCACCGATCCGATATTAGGATCGGATATCGGGCCCGATATTGAAAAAATAGCTGGATCGGGGATCGGAAGAATTAACAGATCCACGGGTTTTTCCTCTTTTTTTTTTTCTTCCTCCGTCGCAGCCAGTGACTGTAAATATAGGTCGCAGCAGATCCTATATAACGGCAAATCAATGCCATTAATAAACGAGCGAGAGGAAAACAGATCTACGCGCCAGCAAACGGAAACCGCGAGCAGGTGAGAGAAGATCTAGCGCGAGGATGTGGGAAAGATCACACGCGCGAGGGCTTGTATTGCGCGCAGAGAATATGTTGCGCGGGCGCAGGTTTGAAATGAGCTCGCGGTTTCCGTTTGCTCGCGCGTAGATCTGTTTTCCTCTTGCGTATGTGATTTACTGCGCCAACAGCATCAGTGGTGCGCTCCTTTATTAATGGCATTGATTTGCCGTCATAATCCTACGTCATTCATTAGCAGCACGTGTGTCACATGCTGGAACAGTTGGAGCATAAGCATGGAAGGTATGCAGTTTATTATTAATTCAACAACGGTATCGGATCGGTATCGGGTATCGACAGATATACAAAGCCCAGGTATCGGTATCGGGACTGAAAAAGTCGGATCGGTGCATCCCTAATATACACATAATAAATATACACAGTACACACACATGTAATATGTACACAATTTTTTATTATTTTGGATGCGATAAATTGAAATTCAACATCAGTTATGATAAATTCGCATTCACAATATGTAATTATTATTATTATTGTTATTTTTATTATTATTATGGTTTGTTGTCATATTTCCTGATAATTATCTTTTTGTGTTTTATAGAAAAAGAAGGAGAAGAAAAAGTCCAGTAGGGTGAGGAGAGCTCTCCATTTTCATATGTGGAGCAACTGTAAACCAATAATTAATTGATAATGGAAAAGTGGAATATTGGTTTCAAATAATGTCCCATACAACTAAGATGGATGTGCATTTGTAAAGTATTTGGTATCCATCTGGCCTGTTATCCATGGGTCGGCAGATCTATTTTATGTGACTTAAAATCTAACAAATTTTGCTTGTGTTGTGTTTGGTCAAGCATTCCTCATCTTCCTCCTCCTCCTCATCGAGTTCT
>NC_133377.1:23300174-23430934 GCF_049309525.1 Garra rufa
GAAAGATTTGATAGCACCTGTCCTAAAGTACCTCTTCTCGGAAAAAGGAGGAAATAAAGCAGAGGACGGAGTGGAAGGAAAAAAAAATCTCCCCAAAAACAGCAGTCAAAACAGAGCTTCCCAGAAGGCACCCCCCTTTCTCATGCTAATTCATGAGAGGCAGCCATATTGTTTATTGTACCGCGGCACAATGCAGGACATCTGCCAGTTAGCGTTAGTGTAATTCCTTCCCCATGCTTCATTAGGCTCTCCTTTATGGACTAGAGACAGGCCTCGGGAAGGCGCGGGGCCGGAGAGCCTAGCCGCACTCCCCAGCGCAGGGCCAGCCGCTTGATCTCCTTCCAGCTCATTTGATTCCTGGGGCCTCTCTCATCAATTAGCATGCGGTGGGTCTGAAATGGGGCAGAAATGGGCAGTTTGGAGGCTGGAATGGGGTGGAGGCTGGGACCTCTGCAATCTGGTGTCCTTAGGAGGGTGGTGAATAAGGTTGCTGGGCATCTTTGGGAGGGCCACACGGTTTACAACTGATGTCTGTTATCTGATGTCTGTGTGGCCTGACAGAATGAAATCTCACTAATGCATATTCAAGAGCTTTTTGGTTAAAATAGTCAGACTCTGAAAACCTGTGTATTGCATATATTAAGTATAAATCACAACTAATGATATCATATGAATATATAATAAATGACCACTAGTAATATAATAAATATATAATGTTCTTATCAACATATGTTTATTTGTGATTGATCATTGATCCTTAAAGGTCCCATATTGTACACATTTCTGGAGGTTTATTTTAGTTGTTGATGTCCTTAAGAATATATATTTGCGGTATAAGTGCCAAAATCCATCTCAATATATTTTTACAGCTCCTTTTTTAGGAGCTCTGTCAAAAACAGGTTGATTTTGGCCCATCTAATTAATATTCATAAGCCTCTCTTCTGATTGGCCTGTTGTTTTCTGAGTGACGCACAGCCAGGCCAATCACAGGTAACTACGCCATGTATGCTGTAAGCGAGCTCAGAGCAATAGAGAGAGCCAAGCTTGCTGCTACTCAACAGGATATTTCAGAATGATCATTAATGTTTTTTTCTTTTTCAAACACCGAATGCAGTAAGCTACATAACTGTTGCTTTAGTAAAGCCCCTTTCACAATGCGCGCTGATTCTGGAAAATTACGGGAACGAGCGCTGTGTGAACAAAAGCCAGAACCATAAAGGCAGTGTTGTAGTGATGATGCACGTTACCCTGCGACTCTTCACAACTAGGGATGCTCATTTCGGTTAATTTTCCTGACCGACAACCGCTGCTCGTTATCCGAACATTAACCGTTAACTGATAAAATTAGAATAATAAATTAGTTTAAAATAAAAATAGAATGCACGAGTATCTGTGATGATACATTAAAAATACAAGCAAATGTTTTATTTTAACGTGCAAACAGCAGCATACAGAGCAACAACAAAAACTGTATTGGCATATACTTAAATCATCACGCTTCAGCAGCGGTTCTGAGAACAGAGAAAATCTGAATGAAAAAAAAAAAGAATAATATAAATAGGCCTACACTAAATAGGTATAAATGAAATAACTACCTAATTAAGATGACAAAACTAAAACACACTGAATCCTTTTATGCGCTTTTAAGAACTGTACCGGTCTTATTCTTCTCGTCGGACATAAAAATATATAGCAGGCCAGCCAATACCTCAGTGTGCCTAGTTTTTAACATGAGGACATGCTGTACGGATAGGCAGGACCGCTGCCTGTTAATTCCTAGATCCGCGAAAAAAAACACCATCACAAAAACCCTTTCAATTTTCGGTTCGGGACTTCCATCCACTGTCATATGCGTGTGGAGAAGCGCGTGTTTTACAGCGTTCATCAATAGCCAATCACAGACATGTATGTTGATTTGATTATCACTGTGGTCAATCAGAGGAGGCTATGTTACAATCCACTCACCAAAGTCCCGGTTTCAGTTTTGCTGATTTCTACACTTTCGCGAACTCTCTTATTAAAACAAAGAAAGTGTTGGCATTATATAAATAAGAGATTAATTGTGCAGTGTAAATGTTATTTTATTACTTTTTAATAACTTTATGAGATTGCGATGAACTACTCTAGGATGAGTGATAGCTTTCCAGTGATTGTAACGGGAGCGCCTATTGCGCACTTTCTAGACTATAATTCATTCAGAATTTGAATACATTCACTCACGGATTCACTCTCTGATAACCCAATAACGCCACTTGCCATTGAGTTGCATATACTACATGTTTACTAAGTAAAGGTGAAGCGAAATATGTCTGTACAGCCACACTGCAGGTGTCGACACACGCGCGCGTGAGTAAACAGATAACTTACAAATAACATTATTTCTTTCACCATGCAGCAAACGTAAAAAAAAAAAAGAATAGAAAAAAACCCTTTTAAACTGTTTAACTGATAGTAATAATCGGTTAAAATTCTTACTGTCGGTTAACGGTTAAACGGTCAATATGAGCATCCCTATTCACAACAAAAAAATACGTGCAAAGTGGAATGAAGCGGCGATCAGGCAAAGCCAGCTCCTCACTATCAGCGCTGAAGCACAGTTTGTTCAGGTTAGTTTCAGTTTAGTGAAACGTACGCGTGGCATTACATCTCACATCCAAACGTCACGTCTTTATGGGTTGCGTGTAAAGCACGCACAGATTTCAGAAAACAACTGTGAATGAACCAAATTAAACAATTCCGGAACAAATCATGGGAAACATTATCCGTGTATTTACCGGAATCGCTGAGTGAAAGAGGCTGAAGTTGACGTGCCACTGGTCTCTTATATTAACGTTGTTCTGAAGCCTGTGCAATGATGTAGTTTCGACATCTATCGACTGAACAGGGTTTTCTCGACTTGTTTTCGTGTTGTTGTTGCTTAGCAATGTTATGGACGCGATGTTGTCTGGGTTTGACAAAAGGAGGGTGGGACGGTGGTTGGTGCTGGGGTGGTGACTGAAGGCGGTGACTGAGTAAATCGGACGTCACATCGTTACGGAAGTCACAGCGGCTCGTGAAAATGATCAGCTACTTTAAGCAGGCTGTGTGCAGTTTACTGTGGATTGACTGCTTTGAAACTCAGTTACATAGCCCCTAGACCTCAGTTATCATGAAAAAAGGCAGGAAATTTCGATTTTGACAATATGGGACCTTTAATTTAATCTAAAAGGAAAAAATACATATTTTATGCTTCTAAGTCTTTTTATACACTACCAGTCAAAAGTTTTTGAACAGTAAGATTTTTTTATGGTTTTTAAAGAAGAATTTTCTGCTCACCAAGCCTGCATTTATTTGATCCAAAGTACCATTTAAAATAGCGTTTTTCTTTTTTATATACATTTTAAAATCTAATTCATTCCTGTGATTTCAAAGCTGAATTTTTTGCATCATTACTCCAGTCACATGATCATTCAGATTTTTGTTTTAACATTCTGATTTTCTGCTCAAAAAACATTTGTTATTAATATGTTGAAAACAGCAGTTTCTACAGAGTAGAATTTTTTGATAAACAGAAAGTTCAGAAGAACAGCATTTATCAGAAATGGAAACCTAATGTCTTTATCATTACTTTTGATCAATTTAAAGCATCCTTGCTAAAAAAATATATACAGACTCCAAGCTTTTGAATAGTATAGTGTATAATGTTACAAAAGCTTTTTATTTTAGATAAATGCTGATCTTTGGAGCTTTCTTTATCAAAGATAAAAAACTTTTTAAATATTATTAATAATAACACTATTAAAACGTTTGACTGGTAGCATATATACACTCAAAGAGACTGTGCTTATTACAATTTAAAATGTTTTCTATTTGAATATTTGAATTTTAAAATGTCATTTATCTTTTTCTGTGATGGCAAAGCTGAATTCTCAGCAGCCATTACTCCAGTCTTAAAAGAATAGTTCAACCAAAAATTAAAATTCTGTCATCTATGACTCACCCTCATGTCATTCCAATCCTGTATGGGTTTCCTTATGTTGAACATAATAATAAGACATTTTGAAGAATGCTGGTAATCAAAAGTTGATGGTTCCCATTAACTTCCACAGTATTTCTTTTCCTACTATAAAAGTCAATGGGGACCAAGAACTGTTTGGTTCTTCAAAATATCTTCCTTTGTGTTCAACATAAGTAAAACATGAGGGTGAGTGAATGATGACAAAATGTTCATTTTTGGGTGAACTATTCCTGTAAGCATCTTATAATCCTTCAGAAATCATTCAAATATGCTGATTTGGTGTTTAGAAACATTTCTTATTATTATAAATGTTGAAAAATCGTAAGAACCGCATTTATTTGAAACATTTTTTTAAACAATGTATAAGTCATTGGTGTGACGTTTGATGAGTTTAAAGCATCCTTTAAATTAGGTTTTTAGGTCTAACAGACAATCACTGGGGAAACTGCATGCAAAGAAACCACATTTATCTCTAACATGCAAACTAGAAACTCAAACCAAGACTGCGTTATGTTCAAAAGTCCCTCTCGATACACAATCCTCCCTCAATGATACACAAAACGTGCAAAGGAAACACCTTAGGTGTCACTTTTTAACTTTTTGAATGTTTCTTAGCTTCTGTTTCCATTTCAATTTGGCACGAGTGACAAAGAGAGAGATACGGTTTGTTCCAGCACTCAATGTAAGATGTCCTAAGGGGAGAGGTAGCGAAATATGATGAATGGATTTGTAAGACTACCATGTGGGAAAAGTCATAATAGATTACGGGAGAGTAGATGATCAGGACAAAAAAAAAAAAAAAAAAATCCAACGTTTCCGCTTAAAGCTTTCCGGATGAACGTAAGAGGACACTGACACGGGACACGCACCAGGATTATTTCTAGACTAATGAAAATGATATCTTACTGCCACTTAAGAAAGCCCCCTTGCAGTCCACAGGTTCATTCTAGTGAAAGGCTGAGAGGGAGGCCACTAACCAGACTTACACAAACCCTTTGCATGCACACACACATATACACTGAAGCAACATTCCTCTGGCCAATCTTTGGTGAAAGCCAGAGCTGAATGAAAATAGAGGCACACAGGCACCCAGCCCTTTAATTAGAATCTCATCCACCACATGCACTGCCCATCAAAAGGACAGGACTCTGTGATCTGAGGGAGCTCCATCCTTCATCTGCCGACTAAGAAGGCCAAAACACTATTTTTGCTCAGGGCCTCGATGTCCAAATAAAAAAAATCCTTATTATTTTCATTTTTAATATAAAAATACATTTTGGACGACAATATGGAACCTGGAAATTAAAATCTGCTTCAAGTAAGCATCCATAAATCATGCTTACCTGTAACACAAGTTCTATCATGACAACTCTTTAAAGAGTTTAGCATGGTAATGGATATGACTATGTTAATGTATTGGTGTATGCAATTGCTATGCTCCTGAATTGTTGTTGCTGCTGTTGCAAAGCAAGTACAAGATCTTGCTACTGGCAAAATAAATGCTGTTACGGTGCTATGAGTATTTAAGACATACTGCTGCTGCACAAGCAGCATATATAGTAACCTGTGGCAGATCTAGACAGGTGGAGCTGGGGAGGTGGATGGTTTCAGAGGAACTCTAAAGGCCAGAACACACCGCTGGCCAGCGTCTGTTGGGCTAGTTTGTTTGGTGCATTCCATGCGTTGGCTCTCGCCGGGCTCACGTCAGCAGTAGTTTGCCCAATTCAACATGTTGAATCAGCGGCAGGGCCGTCTGTGCGAGTAGGAACTCTGATTGGATGCTCAGTTTAGCAAACAAGTCAGTGCCAAAGAATTAAAGCAAAAGTGATGAAAACTAGTACGTTTTGTGCTTTGTTTATGTTTCGTATATATGCGTATATCTCGTATATCCTTGTTTCGGTTTCTTCTTTTTGAATAACGAATATATACTATTGATTGCTAGCCTGGAAAAATCCAGACCATAATCTATTAAGATTATGGGTCTGGCATTGAGCAATGAAAAGGACCTAACTCGAGGGGCGGTACCAAGCGTGCATTTTTTTAAACTCTCACTGAACACAATTGGATAACTCCAGACCAATCGCAACAATAAATGGTGTGACGTACCCAGAGTGATGGTGAACATGAGTGGATTTCAATGTTATAACATAAACAATGTGACAAGATTAATAACTATTAATTATGACAGCCGAATCAATCTCATTAAAACAATTAGGTCCGATCAAACTATTCATTAACTATCAACTAATATGTGGATAGACGCTAGCGTTTCATTCAGCAGCAAGACATATCGTCCTGTTCCAGTTAGGCTACTGTATTACTATTGAATAGTTCCGTTTTTCATTACAGTGAGTTTAGCAAGTGACTCTTACCATTTGTAAATGAGATGGACCTCATCCACCACAATCCCGATCAGGTTGTCCCGGTAGACCTTGTTCGATAACATTTATAGCAACTTCTTTTTTAACAGCCATGACTCGAGACTGCCGAATGCCATCTGGCATTACCCGCTTCGGATCTGTTCCTCTTCGTGCTTCGCTACCAGCGGAGCTAAATGATAGATTAAACTCTTGCCGTATCCAGTCGGCAAAACAGCAAAAACGTCCTTCTCGCAAAGGAACGATTCGAGCGCGGTTTTCTGTTCCTCTTTTAAATGAAAAGCCAAGTCTAACTCGTTCTTTTCAGCGGCCAAAGCCGTTTCAAACAACTGGTTTTCATCTGTAGATCTCTTACAATGTTTACTAATGATTCCGTACGTCGCAGTGGTGTTGTCATCAGCTTAGCTCGCCTCTGGCCCGCCTACATCAGATGCACCGATTTGATTGGTTCCCACAATTGCTTACGTATTGCAGTAACATGCATCATTGCTCGATGCCAGAGTGTCTTGCAGAGACAATTCAAATTGTGCTCTCGCGAGACCTCTGGATTTCCAGGGTAATTGATTGCTGCTGATATAGACTGCTAACTTGCAGTCGGCTGAAGTCTGTGCGCAGTGTTTAAGTACAGCTCTTTGGTCCAGATGCTGCCGGTGCAAGGCGACAACACAGTCACCCTTTGTCGCCGCTAGTTCTTTGAAGTCGGCTTGGTGGGTCCCAGGCTTAAAAGCCTGCTGCGAATTGCTCTAGTCAATGCTAACTGGCCATTTAAATGTAAAGCAGCAAGCTCATTGGCTGTGTATGCAACATTAACCAATCAGCTTCTGCCACTGGGAATATCATCAGTTTGCGTTAAGGACCCATAAAAAAAGTGTTTAATAATTTGAATGAATAATTTAACATTTTATTATATATTTAAAATATAATATATTTAATACCCCAATCTTTAATATTAAAATGACTTTTTTTTTCATTTAAAAATGGGATTGCATGGGTGTTTGAATCGAGATTGCGATCTTTTTAGAATTAATCATGCAGCTCAATTAAAAAGACATGAAATCATCAGAAAAGGAAAGTCAAATTATTACAGTGGCATGTGAAAGTTTGGTTACCCCTTGCAGAATCTGTGAAAATGTGAATAATTTAAACTAAATAAGAGAGATCTTATAAAATGCATGTTATTTGTTATTTAGTACTGTCCTGAGTAAGATATTTTTTATAAAAGTTTGGGAACCCTTGGTACAGTGTGTGGTTATCTGGATGATCTATGACTTTTTTTGTTTTGTGATGGTTGTTCATGAGTCCCTTGTTTGTTATAAACAGTTAAACTGAGGATTCTTCAGTTTTCCAGCATCTTTTACATATTTGAACCATTTCCAGCAGTGACTGTATAAATTTGAGATCCATCTTTTCACACTAAGGACAATTGAGGGACTCGAACACAACTATTAAAAAAAGTTTCAAACATTCACTGATGCTCCAGAAGGTAATACAATGCATTTAGAGCCAGAACATCCATCACAAAACAAACAAACAAACAAACAAACAAAAAACGTTGGAGATCATCCAAGGGTTCCCAAACTTTTGAAGGGGGTTATTTTTAATAATTTCAGCTATTTTTTTGTCTTGTGGACTATATGTAAACATAACTTATGTAAAATATATTACTCAGGACAGTACTAAATAAAAAATAACATTCATTTTGTATCTCTCTTTTGTTAAAATTATTCACATTTTCACAGATTCTGCAAGGAGTTCCTAAATGTTCGCATACCACTGTATAGACTGATTCAAATATTATGAAACACTATAATTATGAACACAATTAAGAATCACGCACCAGGATTTACATTGAATATGTGCATTAAACAGCAAAAAGGTTTGTTTCGATTTGTTGATGTTGATCTTAAACTATTAAAGCTCTGGACTAAAGGCATCAGGTTAGTTTCTTTGCCTGATTGTCAATACTGAGATGAATTTAGTGGTGTAATAATACCTTTATGGTTTCAGGTGGCACTCCTGGATCAGGTGCTTTCTCCAAATATGTGGTTAAATCTTGGTCCACGTGCTCAAAGACCAAAGTTAGTTTGGTTTCCCGGTCTGTCCTGGAAACTGTGCATACGTCAAACAACCTAAACAAAGGAAAAGGCATAATCAAGAACGCTTTCATTAAAAGCTGTTTAAGTGATCTCTTAATGATTTAGTATCAGTTCATAGAACACATATGACTTAAGTCATCAAATTCTACAATATAATCTGCAATTATGAATTTAATGGAGCAGAAACCTTCTAAACAAGACAAGCTGACACTGTGCTAAAACGGACATTGCTAAAACCCTAAAATGACTACTTGTTCTTCAAGGACATGGACGCAGGCTCTATCACAAGATAAGATTTTTGGCACAAGGGGATGAGTTCTCTAATTGCCTGACTATGCTTGCAAAGATAATGAATTATCTAAGACTTTGAGTGAAAGACAAAGTCAAATATGTGTAATCTAAGAAAAGAATCTTTCATGGTAATGTTACTCGATCCCATGACATCATAAACTAAACCTCTCCAGGAAACGCTTCTGCTGGAATCCAGATTGTGCCTCCACAATGAAGCCTCTTAACCAGCAAAACATATGGCATGAATAATATTCTCATTATAAGCACTGAGAGGTTGCCTGCACTTTCACAGCGTTCCAAACACACGGCCCTATAGGATTCTCAGGCCCCTACATCTTCTAATACTCTTTAGTGTTTCATTTAAAACAATTTTCTTCTATTCGCTTTCATGCCTTGCGCTCTACAAAAAAATCTGTTCTGTAGATCCCTCATATACTTAATGCACTCATAAAAACTCTGGGGTCCTAAAGTCAGCATGGACAAATTACAAACCAGCAACATTTACATTTGCAATCCAGACCTTGTCTGGTCTAGCCAAAAGAATAAAGTGTACATGCTCTGCAGCTTTTAGTACACAAGAATTCATGGCAAGGTTAAAGCCTTGAGCTAGTCCAGGCAATGACGTGAGCTCTGTCATCAACTGAATGAACTAGAACAAGACCTCCCCTGAAGGAGTCATTGATTATCTCAAAACAAGATTTTCCACCTACCCATTTTGACATTCAAAAACCACTAAGCTAAAAATATCAACACACAATTACCAAAACAATGCAACATGACCTTGATGTCAGACAGAGACAATTAAGAATGCATCTATTCACTGTCGAAAAGGACAGCCGACTGCTCACAGATATTTGCTCATCAATGGTTTCACATCTGCACATAAAGGTCAACAATGGATATCTTTTCAGTTGACCAGGAAAGGTGAATTGTTAGAGCGGTGCAGGCGTCAATGGTACGATTTGCATTTGACACTCTAATTATCAAAACAATAGAAGTCGCATAGCCATTCCTTGAAGACGTCCTCATCTTAAATGCAAAGAGAGAAGACACTGCAGTTTGGTTGACTAGATAATCTGTTAATCTTTTATACCTAGGGAAGATTTATTTTATCATTATGGCTAGCTATTGACAGATATGGTTACATGCTGACACCAATATAGCAAAAGAGATGCAGTATAAAGGCTTAACTTAAATTAACACCAATTTTTTTTTCAAATTCAATAAAATACCATTAATTGTCAATAATCTCAAATTAGCCAATATACTGGTCTATTATGAATTTTAATAGCAAGCTCCCCACACTTGAGCTACTTTAGTAACTAAAAACCAAGTGGGCATAATGCTCCGCAAGATTAAGAAGCTGTTGGAGGCGAATCCACCGAATTTATTCAACCAACTTCAATTGGAAAAAAAAGCATCTTGGGTTTCTCGAAAGTTCTTAGGGGATCTCCCTTGATACAAGGGTCGATGAGTGCAAAATGATGCGACAGGAAATCATAGGTGTGATATACGTCTGAACCAACTTTCCCCAAACAACTTAGGATGCCTACACACTAGAGATGAGTTTTATGGATAGAAACATGTGACAGCTGACTCCCTATCTTGCATATTACCAGATCTCCCGCTGATCACCCTGTTGAAATAAACAGCATATGATGGTTAGGTATGTTTTGAAGCATGGCAGCTGGTTTGAGCTGGTCTTTAGTTGGTCATGAGCTGGTTTAAGCTGCTCCTGATCTGGTCATAAGTTGGTCCTCAGTAGGAGCTAGTTGCTTAGGACCAGCTTAAAGGGTTACTCCACCCACAAATGAAAATTGTCATTAATTACTTACCCCAATGTCATTCCAAAACTTGTAAAGCTTCCTTCGTCTTCGGATCACAATTTAAGTTATTTTGGATTAAAACCGGGAGCTTTGTGGCTGTCCCATCGAAATACCACTGTTATGGCCCAGAAAAGAATGAAAGACGTCGTCGAAATGGTTCATCTGCCATCAGTGGTTCAACCATAATTTTACAAAGCTAGGATAATACTTTTTGTATGCAAATAATACAAAAATAACAACATTATTCAACAATTCGTCTCCTCTGCGTCACCGTAGCGCAATTTTGAATAGTATCCCCTGGATGCAAACAGCGTATGCTGTTCTCTGTCAGCTGCGTCACGCAGATACACTGTTTTTGTTTGAATCAAAGCGTAAATCAATGTAGAAAATGTATCTGTGTGTTGCAGCTGACAGAGAACAGCATACGCTGTTTGCGTCCAGGGGATACTATTCAAAATTGCGCTACGGTGAAGGAAGAGACGAATTGTTGAATAAAGTCGTTATTTTTGTTTTCTTTTCATACAAAAAGTATTCTCGTAGCTTCGTAAAATTATGGTTGAACCAGTGATGACAGATGGACTATTTTGACGACATCTTTCATACTTTTCTGGGCCTTGACAGTTGTATTTACCTGGCAGTCAATGGGACAGCTACAACCTCCCGGTTTTCATCCAAAATATCTTAAATTGTGTTCCGAAGACGAACGAAGCTTTTACGAGTGACAATGACAAAATGTTCATTTTGAGGTGCAGTAAGCCTTTAAACCAGCTAAGAATTAGCTTAAACCAGCTCAGGACCAACTAAGAACCAGCTCAAAGCAGCTGCCATGCTTCAAAACATACCTAACCAGCACATGCTGTTTTTTTCAACAGGGTAAAGGGATCATTAGTCCCTATTTAAAGGGTTAGTTCACCCAAAAATGAAAATTGTGTCATTAAATACTCACCCTCATGACATTCCAAACCTGCAAGACCTTCGTTCATCTTCGAAAACACATTAAGATATTTTTGATGAAATCCGAGAGCTTTCTGGTCCTTTCATGTTCAAGGTCCAGAAGGACATTGTTAAAATACTCCATGTGACATCAGTGGTTTTTGTACACACATAAAAATAAAAGAAAATAACTTTATTCATCAATTCTTCTCCTCTGCATCACCCTAGCGCCACCCTACGCTCACTATGCTAAGGTGACACAGAGGAAAGGAATTGTTGAATAAAGTCATTATTTTTGTTTTCTTTGTGCACAAAAAGTATTTTTGTAGCTTCATAACATTACAGTTGAAGCACTGAGGTCACATGGACTATTTTAACAATGTACCTACTCCCTTTCTAGGCCTTGAACAAGAAAGGACCCTTGCTTTCTATGGAGGGTAATCCTAATTTGTGTTTCGAAGACGAGTGAATGTCTTACAGGTTTGTAACAACATGAGGGTTAGTGATGAAGGACAGAATTTTAATTTTTAGGTGAACTAACCCTTTAATGTAACGCAGCCTACCTAAAAGCTTTTGAAAAGTTAACAACTGTTAGGGACAGGATTTTGAGTATGATATCAGGAAAAGGATATGTCAGCAGTCATATTTAATATTGTGGGCCACAAAAAGGTGCAGGAAATGAAACTTGTAATATGAGGAATAAGGTTATTTTCATTGCAGCACCAGGCTTTTCTTAACAGAAGCATTTTGAATGCTTCCTCACTCCTTTAATCATGTTTTGCAACATTATAATACCAAGGTTATCTCATTGCAATATGTCCGACTTTCAAACAAACCTACACCCTAGGAGGAAACACATACAGCATGAGGAAGTATGTTAAGTTGTCATCTATAAACAAAGCAAAGCACACTTGTTATCATGCATCCTTCATCAACAGCACCAATATTCCCCCCACTTTCTTTACCTGACCACATTGGGATGCTCAAAGGACTCCAGCTGCCTCAGCACCGCCACCTCGCGGATGGTTGACAGCGGCATTCCCTCTTCCTCGGTCTGCACCCGAACTCTTTTCAGGGCTACAAAGCGGCCCCCGTTCTTCAAATCCCGTGCTTTGTACACCTTTCCGTATGCACCTTCGCCGATCTCAGCCACCGGCTCATATTGTTGGGTCGAGCTCTCTTTGTCCATTTTTTCTCACGGCGAGGTACTGCGGGGAATCCCGAAACGTGACGAGTGCGCGGATATTTCACAAAGGCATTATTGGGAGAGCGGCGCTGGCACGTGCACTGCCTGTAGAGCGCGAGCACAAAAGGAGGCAGAGGTAAACACCAATGTGATCAGAGTTAAATCAAACCTTATCTAAGCACCGAAGATAACAGACATTGTGCTTAAACCATAAATATAGCATATACAAAGCTTGCTTAGCCGCCTTTACAGCCAAATACCAAGGAAAGTCCAGTTAATATATCAACATCTGGAGTTCAAAGTAATAAAGCAGACGAGTGAATGACAAACGTCCCGAATGATATAAAGTAGAAAACATTTAAAGTTGTAGTTAAAATGCCATTTTTTTATTTTAGCCTGTGCCTTCACGATGGTTTTACCAAACACAAACTCTAAACGTGTCAAGTGGCGTAACCATCAAGCAAAAGTATTCTTTGCAGCTTGAACACGTGCTTGTGCACAACTTCATTATTTTCAAAAACTGTTTTAACATTTAACAATTATTTAACAAATATTATGAATTTTGAGTCAGAAATATGAAAAAGATATTTAAGTTACTTTGAGCTGAAGTGAATGTTTTTCAAAAAAAATTATTATTAATTTTTATATAGTTATTTTAAAAATAATAATGGCCTTGACACTGTTATGAGGGTCTACATTTGACTTTAATGTGATATCATTTCCTGTTTTATAGTTCTTATAGTCTTGTCACATGACAACAAAATGGCTTCGGGCGTCCTGGTTAAACCAGAGAGATTTTATTATATTTATAGACCTCATTTTAAACACAAATTGAAAATAATAATACAAAATACAATTAAAAAAATAATCACGAAATTCACTTTTAATTACTATTTTTTGTTTATTTCAGCAGTTGCACCACCCTGACATTTTTTCACGTCGAGCCCCACAAATATAGACCTGTTTTATTCAAAGTAAAATTTATTTTAAATAATAAATATAAATGATATTAAAAAATAAATATAACAACGTTCATTTCAGAAGTTGAACAAGTTAATCCCAAAAAATCTATTCAAATCAGTTATGAATAGCATATTTAATTTTTTTACTTCACGCCATTCATAATTAGCCTTCTTGTTAACCTTTGAGTCGACACATACAGGTATGTCTAATGTAACTCGTTCCCGTACAGTAAACGACAGTAACACACTTAAGCTTTCAGTCTGACCCATGCGCATATTGTCAATGGAAATAAACGGGCTGAGTTTTCTCATGACAAGATTGTCCCTGCTCTTCTTTGTGCCACACAGCCCTGAGCACGTGGTTGTCTACTGATTGCATTGTTTAGCTGTGCATATCAATAAACGCTGGAACTAAAGCGCCTGCATTAGCTTCCAGACTCAAACAACGTGACCGAGTAACTCTAATAACCCATCTAGCGTGCACGCAAACACACGCACTGAATGTAGAAGTAACGCGTAAGTGAATGAGAGTTTGCTCAGTATAGTTACCCCGTTTGTTATATTCCGCCCGGAGAGTCGCGTCATTCATAAACTTCAGTAACTTTCCCAGCGACTCCACACGCATCACAGCTCGTGCAGTGTCCTCGCAACGGGCCACACAGGTAGTCGGATGGTGCACGCGCTAAGCCCCATCTCCCAGCAGTACCACACCAATGCAACAGCAAATCAAGTGAAAGATCGTCTGATCAGTCCCCCTAGCAAGCGGAGTGGATCAAAAAGGGACTGATTTTCATCGATCTGCTATGGCCGTCCTTCCCCCTTTATGTTTTTCCCATCTATGCAGGAATATGCAGCGTGTGTGTGTGCTCGGTCTCCTCCTCGCTTTCCCACGCTGGCTGAATGTGCCTTGACCCCCTTCAGAGCAGTTTGACACAGAGCAGGAGCGTTTCCGCATTCCTCACCGACTACAAAGACTAACCGCCTCCTCTTGCTTTCTCCCTGCCTGCTCGCTCCTTCACCATTCATACTGCTTTTTTGTTTTTGTCTCGGTGTCAAAACGGGATCACCGCGGGGGAAAGAGCTGGGACGCGGAAAGGTTATTGGATGCAGCAGCCCATCTAATGGAAACTTTGTGCATCTGAAAATCCACATTAGTGAGGCAACACATTGCCTATTCTAAAATCATGCATATTTATATAATTCTTAAATTCTTCTATGTAATGAGAGTTCATATCTAATGCACTATGAGAGTTTCTGACTTAAGTCAGACTTGTACCTGAACTTTAAAGGAGACTTAACCCCCTTTTTATTTATGGTATAGGTAAACTAAATCGAAATTACATTCACACTGGTAATTTAAAAAGCCACACTAACTAATTCATATGATTGTTATTCCTATGACAATTATAGCCATCTATTGTAACACAATTGCACTGTTTATTATTTTTGCTTTACACCACAGAAGAGAAGTTACAATACTTCTTTTCTAATTTCTACACTTAAAAGAGATATTTTTAATTAGGAATGCAGTAACGTTACCCATTTAACTTAGCAATTCATACTGCACTTGTAAGCTTTTATTTTGACGGAAATAACAGTAGCGCTTTTAATTTGAAAACAGGCTTACAAAAATGCATTTCACTACAAATCTAGTGAAATGCTGTAATAATCTGGTGTGAAAATAAAGCTTAACGTGGCTGTTGTATTCTCAGACGTGCACTAAACTCACAGCACATGCAATAAACGAGTTCACTGCATTTACTGTGAACTGAGCTGTTCTGAGGCGCGGAAAACACTGGATAGCGAGCTGATCGCCTGAACGATGTGCGCACTTCACTTTGAAACACACAGTAAAAGTAGAATTGATGAGGGGATTGAGCCATATTGTGCTTTCGGTTTTATTTAGTATACTGTGCCAAAGCATAATGGCCCAAAACACAACTTCAAAGACTTGAAAGAATATTTAAAAAAATCGACACTTTTTGCCCAGAAGACCTATATCGTTTCATATAGTCATGTGACCATGATAATATCAAGACACTTTTATCGCGATACTGTGATATTGATAATACCATTACATCCCTAACACACACACACCTTATGGATAGATTGGACTTAAGCCAGGGATCTTGTACCGTTGATATTCTTTAATATGTTATATCATTTTGTAAAAAATAAGGCTTTTGCACTGGACTGCTTAGCTGAGCTCCCATTCCTGCAGTACAAAGTGTTTAACAGAAAAAGAATATAAAAGTACCACAATAAAAACTTTAGTTAAAGGCATGGTGTGGTGACTTGGTTCAAAAACATATTTTGTTATGCAGTTGAAAGTCTTTTCACGTCCTGATAACAATCACTAACTTGGTCTAAATTTAATTATATGTATTTACATCGTCTGGAAGGTGTAGGACCATAAAGTATCCAATCAAAATGTTTGATCCAAATATTACAAAGGGCTATCCAGCTTGCCTTAGGTGCCTATGCCTAAGGTGCTTTTATTGTAATATTATGCACTTTACTGTAATATTTTCTCACCGTTGAATGAGATGTGAGGCTCTCTGGCACTGTGGCCAAGTCTGCAGTTTTACAGCGGAATTGGGCTGCACTGTTGCCCGCAGGTTGAAGCAACCAACGTTATATTCAGCCCCTGGAATGTGATCTGTACCAGTTGAACCCCGCCAAAAAAACGTGTATTTTACCCCCCGGAAAGCAATTTTTGCTGGTGGACTGCCCTCGGAACATGATTGGGCTAGTTTTGAGTAGCAATTGGGTGTTTTTGTTGTGAAAACTTGGCAACCCTGGATTCTGGTCTGCCTGAGTGCACTGCGTGGATTTGCAAAGTTATAATGCAGGGCCTTTCCGAAATCACCTACCCTACCTTTAAATATACTTTGCCATATAAACAGTGAAAAGTATTAGCCTATATGGTGTAACTATCATTATTACAAAAATACAAAAAATATCATTTTGAGAGTATTTTACCTTAAAGGTGACATTGGATGCAAAATTCACTTTTACATAGAGTTTGCAAAAATGTGCCTCAGCAGTTTGTTGACACAACTACCCTACAATGATAAAAATCCATTCACTCCTTTTTTTTAATCCCCCAAAAACCTAAACAGTCTCAATTATCAAGCCGCTTTGATTTTCATTCTGCTCAGGTCCAACCCACAAGCATTGATGGACTGTCCTGTCAGATGGCCAGTTGTACATTGTCCACCATTTTCTTTGCAATGTCTCGTAAGCAATGCAGGTGTTTTGTAGTTGGATGTAAAAGTGAACATAAGAGTCTTTTCTCCTGACATCAGAGCCACTGAGGACACCACCAGATACACAAAAAATTGAAGAAGGGTGGAGTGAGCAGTAGCTCATTATCATTTAAAGAGACATGCACTGAAACGTGTCACTGTGAACAAAGCTGTTTGGGTATTTTTTTACATGACCATTGAGGAATTTTAACCAAAGATGTTTTAAACATTTCTTTATCAACGTTAGGTTGTTATTAGTAGGCTATATTTGTATTTGTATTATTTATTATAATTATAAGGTTGGCTTTTTTTTTTGGATCACACCTAAAAAAGATTTACCAGGATTTTTTTGTTTGTTTTTGCAATTATTGTCATAATTGGGCTCATGCTCAGTGTCATTGTATGTATACTGCCTTTGCTGATCAATACTGCACTGGTGTCTCATATGTTGTCTTGTATAGAGGATAGCCAGACAGACAGACAGACAGACAGACAGACAGACAGATAGACAGATAGACAGATAGACAGATAGACAGATAGATAGATAGATAGATAGATAGATAGATAGATAGATAGATAGATAGATAGATAGATAGACTGTTTTTGATTTTATATTTTATGAAAGCCCAGTTAAACCAGTTCCTCTGTTGCATTTTAAAGAGGATATACTGTAAAAGAAATGTAATAGGTTGATAATCAGGCAAAGAATATGGGTGAATCTTCCTAAATGAATTGTATTGTTGGGTATGGTGGGGGGGCTTTGTAGTTCGCTGAGGTGAATGAATCTGCTCATCTGCAGTATTCAGAGAAACTGAACGCTCGTTGGTTTGAGTGAGATCGGTTCGGCTTGGGGGCAGATGATGAGTTTGAAGTAGGTTTGTCTGCCAATACAGTTTTCCCATGCGTGCCCCCTCTTGTCAACTTAAAATTCAACATTTTTGCATCACAAAGCACACATTACACACAATGGGCTCTAAACCAATAACTGCAAAGGCTTCTCTGTACATTTATGCATCATGATTGTTCATTTTAAATGAGCTCTGAGAGCCATTTCCCAGATTGAATACATTACCATGCATACACATGCTTATTAGGCAGTGAAAAACAAAACAATTAAATTGGTTTGTGTGTGGTATGCTCACTGTCTTTTGAGCCATGCCAAAGTAGTCATTTTGAAAAAGGAGAAACAGTCGCACACTCTGAGACAGATGTCATAAAACAAGACTCGAACGAGTCACAGAATGTATATCTAAAATAAGAAAGCGGCAATATATCAAAATATGTAACATTAAATCATTCTTGGGGACGAGGACACGTCAGAGATGAATGTGCAAATGAAACTCTTAGGGAGATTTATACAGCATGGTGGTGTGCACTGGTTTAACGTTTGTCTTTTTGTGTAAGGATGAAAAGGAATTTTGCGGTGGAGATAATTAACACTTACCAAGGCATTTTAATTGTCTCCCAGTAAAGGCTTTAATGGTTTATGAAAACAAACACATGCTTCAAGTAAAAAAAAAAAAAAATACATAATTTAGTCTGCAGAAAACACCTAAATATGTAAATGCAGTTAGAATTTTCAGTTTTTTCTTACTTCTTTAAAATAACGGTATTTTTCAGTTACTTTTCTGTTTTTATTGTCACACAAAAGACATGAATTCTATTTTTAAGCTGTTAGGATATAAGGTTCTAGTTAGAGAACGAATCTATAAAACTTCAATCGTCTTATGTGTCTTTTTGCATATGCTTTGCTTATCATTACAATGACTGCTGGTTGAGCAGAGTGTAAGTCGTATAGTCTAGATGAAAGACTCCAATCATACACTATCAGTACTTTTTAAATGACAATCTCTGCGGTTATTTGAGAAGCTTGAGTGGCAGATGGGGATCAGTCTGTCTATGTAAGAGAGACTCTCTCCAGTGGAGAACAGGTGACATTCTACCAGATTACCTTTCCACCCCATACACTTCTAACCAGACACCAGTCGGCCCGACAGCAGCCTCTCAGATCGGCTTTCTCAAATCAGATTCAGCCACACATGGAGGCAGCATTTGTGAAAGCGATCCCGACAGTCCTCATGTTACTCTTATTCGATTCACTGTCCCCCCACGCAGAGAATAACTGCAGACCTCACCCCGAACGCAGTGTCTGTGTGGTTTGTTAATGATAACACAAAATTATGTTTGGTTTACATGGATGGAGGAGATTACATATCAAAAATCATTACTCTCTGAACAATGACAGTAATATCTTTTTAGACAAATGTCTCTTTTTTGTCCATACAATGATGCTTTGGACCCTGTTGACTTTTATTAGCACAAACATTCATATTTTGTGTGTCTCAGAAGAGAAGGCATCAGTAAATAATTACAGAATTTTTAATTTCTGATTAACTGTAAAGCACTTCAACTGCAATAAAGGAGTAGTTCACTTTCAGAACTTTTACAGATAATCACCCCCTTGTCATCCAAGATGTTCATGTCTTTCTTTCTTCAGTCGTAAGGAAATTATGTTTTTTGAGGAAAACATTTCAGGATTTCTCTCCATATAATGGACTTCTATGGTTCCCCCATGTTTGAACTTCCAAAATGCAGCTTCAAATGGCTCTAAACGATCACAGCCAAGGAAAGAATGCTCTTATCTAGCAAAACAATCGGTTATTTTCTAAAAACATTTACAATTTATATACTTTTTAATCTCAAATGCTCCTCTTGTCTAGCTCTGTCTGTACTCTTGTGTAGCGATTAAAAAGTATATAAATTGTTAATATTTTTAGAAATTAACCAATCGTTTCACTATATAAGACCCTTCTTCCTCGGCTGGGATCATTTAGAGCCCTTTGAAACTGCATTTAAACTGCATTTTGGAAGTACAAACTCGGGGGCACCATAAAAGTCCATTATATGAAGAGAAATCCTAAAATGTTTTCCTCAAAAAACATCATTTCTTTATGACCGAAGAAAGAAAGACATCAACATCTTGGATGACAAGGAGGTGTGTAAATTATCTGTACATTTTTGTTCTGAAAGTGAACTACTCCTTTAACTTTAGAAGTTAATTACTCAAACTTGCAAAACAGGAGTGGGAACCTCATTCAGAGTCTAAATAAACTAAAATGCAGCTATTGTTCACTCACTCAGGTTGCTTATAATGTTAAAAAGTTTGAGGTTGGCAAGATTTTTGATGTTTTTGAAAGAAGTCTCTTATGCTCACCAAGGCTGCATTTGTTTGATCAAAAATACAGTCATGCTGTGACCAGTGTTGGGGCTAAAGCATTACAAGTAATGCGAGTTACATACTAATATTACTTTTTCCAAGTAACTAGTAAAAGAAAATGCATTACTTTTTAACTGACAAGAAAATATCTGAGTTGCTTTTTCAAATAAGTAACGGCAGTTACATTTATTGATTACAAGCTGTCCTGTTGCCATGTTGAAAGAAATTGGAAGTGAATATGCATTAATTCATCACTCACAAAAAAACATTCAGTATTCCTCAAAATAAATAAAAACAGTGAAATTTAACTCCGAATATGACGCAAACCTGCAATAATTAAATGTTAAATAATACAGATATTATTTTTTATTAACCAGTGTCTTTGTTGCCAACCTTCGATGGTCCTATTCATCCATACTAATAAGCAAAAATTACTCAAGATAATCTAACATTTGTTTTCTTTTTTTATTGCTGAAGAGTTGACATTTTTTTTCTTCTGCAGTCTACTGTGCAAACATGAATTTACTTTTCTCTAAGCCTGAGGTTTTTGGTGTGAAACTGCTTTGCATTTGTCACAAATAGAACTTTTTATATTAAAAACAAACAAGCAAGCCCTGCCCAGATTTAAAAAGTAACACAAAAGTAATGTAACGCATTACTTTCTATAAAAAGTAACTAAGTAACGTAATTAGTTATTTTTTTAGGGAGTAACTCAATATTACAATGCATCACTTTAAAAAAAAAAAAGTACCTTTCCCAAACACTTCTTGTGAGATATTATTACGATTTAAAACATCTCTATTTTGATATATTTTAAAATGCTATTTATTTTTTCAGCAGTCTTTACTCCAGTCTTTAGTGTCACATGATCCTTCAGAAATCATTCTAATATGATTTGGTGATCAAGAAACAATAGTTTTGCCAAACATTTTTAGGATTATTTGATTAATAGAAAGCAATGAAGAATAGAAAGTAAAAGAACAGCATTTGACATAGAATCTTTTGTAACATTATAAATATCTTTACTGCCGCTTTTGATCAATTTAATGTGTACCTGCTAAATAAAACTAATAATTTCTTGCATGTTACCTCATTCTAGTTAGAGTCACATTTTCAGGTGATACTTCAAGGAATTTTCATTTTCATCCATCTCTGTTATTTCATAGTCTGTATATTCTGGTTCAAACATATAAGGCTGAGCAAAAAATTGCAAAACATCATCTCTGATGCAACCCTCATTCATGTATATGAAGAGTGTTTTATGTAAGGCGTGCATCTTCCTCTGCTGTACAAGACACAGTGCATCCGGGTTCTGTGTCAGTTACTCTCATAAATATGCAGCGAAGACTGACAAAGAAGAGAAGAAATGATTGAAAAAAGTTGTTATTTTCGTTTTCTTTGCACACAAAGTATTCTCATAGCTTCATAAAATTACGGTTGAACCACTGCTGTCACATGGACTATTTTATCAATATCATTACTACCTTTCTGGGCCTTGAACATGTCAGTTGCGTTGCTGTCTATGCAGGGTCAGAAAGCTCTCGGATTAGATTCAAAATATCTTAATTTGTGTTCCTAAGTTGAACGAAAGTCTTACAAGTTTGGAACATCATAAGGGTGAGTAGTTAATCAAATAATTTTCATACAACTATAGCCCAATGCAAATTTAACAGATATGAAAATAGGAATCTAGATTCTACCTACTCCTCTTCAATCTCAGGACTTCTTGCTATTCTCAGTATAGATACACAATTGTAAGGCTGTTTTAGTTTTGTTAAATATGCTTTATAAATAAATGGTTGCTTATGAAGAAGACATTTTAAGACGATTCAATGACGTTTTCTGTGCTGTGAAAGACCAGCGCTTTCTCATATGAAACATCTGCTCTGAACATCTCTATTCAATCTCAGCATCGGGCGCAGAGACAATGCTCAGTTGTTTTTCCATGTTGGATTGATTTTTCATCTTTTTTTTCCTTTTTTTCTCCCCCTCTTCACTAAAGTCCGGTCCAGGCAGCTAGTAAAGCCTTCCCCGGCACAGGCCCCTTAAGACAAGACTCTTTCTGTTGAGCATTTCCATGGAAACCAAGTAACTAACTTGAGGAGGAACATAAAAACTTGCTTTTTTGGAGAACGGAGGAACACCTGCCACCTCTGCAAATGGAGGGTCGAACACACAGCGCTTTTACACATCATACAGAACTCACTTTCACTGGCTCTCAATGAGACCCTCACATCTGTTATCACTTACATGAATAGCCATTTATCAGTGATTTGTGAGGGGACTGTGCGCTAGCGGAATAAACATCGTAAGGATATTCCATAGATCTCAAAGCTTTCACTGTCACAGCCGAGAATCAATGCTAAAGCTGTGTTTTGTAGCCCATCTGAATTTATGTTCTTAGCAGAAGCTCTCTCAGCACAGGAAATTGCTTATATTGTGATGATTACATCAGAATTTGAGGCCAAACACAGTATCGATGTTGCATTAGTACTGTTTAAACTTGAAAAAGACAAGCCGGTCCATACCGTGCTGACTCACATGCGTATCTGGGGTTTTTCAGGGGGAACTGTAATGATACAAACAGTGACTGAAATTTTCTGCCTCTCCTTTCCAAAGCACTTCTACCACAGACCCGTGACGAGGGGCCTTTAAGGGTCAGCACATCGCTGGCTGTGAGTAAAGAGTTCTGGAAAGTATCAAGAGCTTTCTTGATTTGTTCATTAACAGCATTAATCATTAACTGAGGTGCCATTGTCCCAGGCCAGCTGTCTACTGTTTATTCGGCTCTGAGCCTTGGGTTTGCAGAACTCACACAGAGCTGCCCCTTTAACTTTATAAACTGACAGCTGCTTCTCACATTCATGTGAAAATGAAGCACTGTTCCAAAATCAGGGTAAGTTTGGAGAAATTCAGATGCTGTACTGTACGTCACTGCACATGTGAAATACTCAGAGAGTTCATCTGGGGGTCATCTAGGGTGACTCGCAAACTCTTGCGTACAGAGAAGTAAGTATTAGTCAATAATGTTAGTGAATATTTGCTTTATTTTACTTGTTTAATAAGTAGGGTTAATTAATCAGCTCTTAAAATCCCAAGACTGACCACTTTGCCAAAACAACTTTATTTCATATTTCAATTGAGTTTACCTCACTGGTTGCATGCGGTAACATAAAGAGTAAATAATTTGATCCGATTCATAAATAAATGACGCTTAAGAACTGGTTCTTTTTAGTGAATAAAAAAGCATATAGCTCATTTGTTATTGTGAATAACAATGGGTGGGTATTTTAATGAATCATTTCAAATGAAATCACTTGTTATATCATTGCAATTGAACAGCATAGTTTAAAGTGATTGACCTAAAAATAAAAATTCTGTTATTGATTACTCACCCTCATGTTGTTCCAAACCCATAAGACGTTCGTTCATGTTCGGGACTCAAATGAAGATATTTGTGATGAAATCCAAGAGCTTTCTGACCCTGCATAGACAGCAACGCAGCTACTACATTCAAGGTCCAGAACGATGGTAAGGGCATTGTTAAAATAGTATCATCAGTGGTTCAACCGTAATGTTATAAAACTACGAGAATGCGTTTTGTGCACAAAGAAAACAAAAATGATTTTATTTAACAATTTCATCTCTTCCGTCAGTCTTCGACGCATGTTCACACGAGTACACATGCGTGTGGTGCAGCTGATGCAAGAGCTGACGTTCAGATGTAGAACCGGTGCTGCGCTGCACCTTGTTTACATGTAAGCCTAGCCTTAGTTATTTGAACCAGAACTAAGAGAACATCGAAGACTGACCAAAAGGGATTAAATTGTTAAATAAAGTCATTATTTTGGTTTTCTTTCGCACAAAAAGAATTCTCGTAGCTTCATAAAATTAAGATTGAACCACTGATGTCACATGGACAATTTTAATGATGTCCTTACTACCTTTCTGGGCCTTGAATGTGTCAGTTGTGTTGCTGTCTGTGCAGGGTCAAAAAGCTCTCAGATTTCATAAAAAATATTTTAATTTGTGTTCCGAAGATCAACGAAGGTCTTACAGGTTTGAAACGACATGAGGGTGAGTAATTAATGACAGAAGTTTCATTTTTGGGTGATCATTTGTTAATTTTTTTAATATTTTGTAAGACACTGCAGGTGAATAGGGTAAAAAAAATGAACTAATAGTAATCACCTTACTTACCCAGTTGGTTGATTATACTGATAATTGCAAACATTTTTTTGTAATATATGTTTTCTAAAATGTTATTTGATGAAATATGTTGCAATTTGTATTCATTTCTAGTACAAAAATCTATACACTAGATGAAGTCAGTTTCAAAAAAGAATTTTCACATATTATAGTCAAATGTTTTCACAGAGGGAAGTTGGGGTATTTCATTTTGTCACTCCATAATTCAGAAAAAAAAACTTACAGAGAACAATATATTTAAAAATTTTTTGAAGGATTAAAATATTGTATAAATTCAAGCAAATTATATTGAACAAATCCTTCTGTAAAAACTGTCAGGATATAGACAGGAATAAAAATTCTATTTTTTATTAAAAATAAAAATTCTATTTTTTTTTCCTGGGGGGTGAAACAATGGGCAAAACCAAACAGACTACAGACTGAGATAACATCCCTGTCCCGGTAGGCGCGACCTCACGCTATTAAACAGTCTATGAAGGAAGAGCCCTACTGGAACCTCCACCGTCACTCCCATTGTGGCCAGCTCTCGCACCTGGTCGGACTGGCGTGGCTCAGGCTCTCTGGCGATCTGTAGCGCTGTCGCTCCCATTGGTGATGGCTCTGTTGCAACCGGCTCTGGCTCTCCATCCGTGGTGGGCTCTGGCTCGGGCTCTGGCTCCACGAGTCGGGGTGTGGGTTGGCTTGGTTCTGTGTCTAGAGTGGGGCTGGTGTCGTCCTCCACGGTTTGCAAAGATCTACAGCGAAGACACCAGCACCCACTTAATATAGGTGGTGAAATTTCCCAGAGGACCATCCGCAGACAACCGTGTTCTGCACTCTGCATTCAGGCTGGTCCTGTAGAAAGTGCAGAGGCAGTCATCTGGGTAGTGGGTTAAGTTGGTGATTTCCACAAACAGTCTGGTATGGTCCTCTAGTGAAAGGCTCCTCTGCTCCAGCAAGAGGAGGAAGACGGCTGGGAGATCCATGACAAAAAAAAAATTACATAAAACAAACAAAACTGACAAAAACGGAGGAACGGAGAAAAGAAGTAAACTAAAGTTAATAAAATCCACACAGGGTAATACAAACAGGGAAATCCAGACAGAATGGTAGGGGAAAACACAACAAACGTAACGTTAATATCGCACAAGGAAGACTGAACTGAACATAGCTTAAATAGACAAGATAATAAGACAGGTGTGGGTATTAGTGCACGTGATGAGGACAGGAACAGGAAAGACCAAATATGGGCAGAGGGAAAAACCAAATCGAACAGTCCAACAGCGGGATGAAACCACAGGGAAAACCAAATAGACACTCCATGGGGTGTGACAGGTGTGTGTAACTGTTACTGAAGTAAAGATTTATGTTTCAGTATAGGAGAAATCTATTGACACAAATAGATAAAGTGCAATAAAAGAAACACACAACAGTGTCTTTTGTATGTTTTACTTTCCACTAACACTATATGAAAAATCTCAAACTTGACAGATGCATAAAAAAACAGTGTTTTGGCCTGCAGTGTCTCCCCTTAACTTACACAAATGAATCAGACATCAAACTGAGACATTGTGAAGCAGAAACAAATGAAATTAGCATGTATCGATACCCAGATGTGATAACGTTTGGTTGTGTTTGCTTTCATATTTTGATTCAGTCCAGTGCACCTGTTTATTTTAAGGTGAATATTTTTATCTCTGGCATTTTACAGTAGGCATTTGTATGCCACTTGTTACATTAGTTTTGCAGAGTGCTACTGCAAATATTTACTTAGAAGCTACCAACACAGTGAAGGAAGTGTGTTGGTGTCAATTTCTTTGTGTAAGATGAGTGCAAGATATCCGATGTTGTCGCGTAGCAACAGCTTTTTGCTTTTGCTTGCTTTGTCAACAATGACATTCCAGTGGAAACTGTGGTTCGCATCATATTCTCACTAACTTTGTGTTATCGCTTTGTCACTACCCATATTGTGAAATATGTCAAGTAACCGCTCTGTATAAATATTGTAGCCATAAATTCATATAGTCCTTTATGTATGCCATAAAAAGAAATAAAGTATGGCTTTATCTTAAAGACTCCGACTGGGTCTTTTAAGGTGCCGCTACCAGTACTTTGATTATAAAAAAATCATTATACAGTGGTTACTTTCATTATAGATTATGCAGTATCAGTTTCTCTGCAATCATCATGCTTTCAGACACATGAGACTTGAATGATTTACTTGAATAAGGTTTAAGAGCTCTTTTTTCAAAATAATAAAACCGCATGTTTAAAGATCTATCATATTTACATGAATCACAGTTGTTAACCACAGAATGTAACATTGAACCTTTTGGTGAAGCAAAGTATGCATGTGCAGTTGAATAAATCCCATCTGGCTTGTCTTTTTGAATAATTCGGTGACAGAGTAAAGCACCTGAGCCAAAATACCTCTGGCTCTCTCAATCTGGCAGCTAACGCATGTGTCTGTATAGCATGCTGCATATTTGGAAAACCATTTCTTTAGATTACATCATTTAAGTGCAAACTTGCCCTGGCTTCCCTCTGAGTATGTTCATCATCTCCTAATCCACTCAGTCTGTAAGGGCGGAGAACAACACGTGAGTTGTGTGAACGCATGTGGGAGGTCAGGTGGGTAACTGCATTGCGTTTACCACAGCTGAACAAAATTATTTAACCTGACAAAATGATTTATAGCAGCTGCAGTTCTCAAATCTCAGCTACCTCAGGAAGACATGACCTGTTTTACCTCCAGTCTCTACAGTGTGACATCATAGAGACTATGATGGCACGTCCCACTCTTTCAAATGAACAACGATCCTGTTTTAGGATGAACTGAGTGACGCCATGAGAGGCTGTGTGTTACAGTGATTTCACCACATTTCTTGGTTTTATAAAACAGCTGCAACAGCAGTAGGCTATAAAAAGTCACCGATGTTCAATAAACAAGGGTATTTATAATTATACAACAGTTATGGTTCTCTTATTGGTCGAGTGCCATTCCAAGAGTGATGATATACAGTCCAACTCAGTGTTTATCAGCCAGTCTGATTTTTCTTTCACCACCGACATGCCAGTAGGTGGCGACATGTGTATGGAATTAGATGTGTGCCAATAAAAATGAACTAAACCATGTTTTCTTTCTCAATGTGTATTTTTGTCCATTTCTGCAAAATGTTAATTCATTATTTTTGGCACAAATCTAATTCCATAAAAGTACCTGACTTTTTGAGTGAGTCATTAGTTCATCTGATCCGAACAACACTCATTTATTCAGGAGAGATTAGCGAACAAGTCATTTACTCAATCGATTGGTTTAAAAACACTAATTCAAGATTAAAGAAGTATCTGTACAAAAGGCTTCACATTGCCAAAGCATTGGTTGCCAACATTAAATTACAAACATATAATAAAAAGGAAAAGGCAAGAAGCAGTACACAATGACTTGCTTTATGACCATTCACTGAGGAATGAAACAAGTGACTGTCTTTATGAGTGACTCGCTGAATCATTCATTCAGCGGATTCGTTCAAAACATTCAGGAATGCCTGCTGCAATTAAGGAGTAAAAATTATTTGTGTACGCTACTTCATTTTCTCTTTTTGTGACCTGTTGTATAAAAGCAGTACACAATGACTAGGGCTGCCCCCTAATAGTTGACTAACCATTAGTCAATGAGAAGAGGCTTGGTCGACCAAAATTTTATTAGTCGCTTAGTCACAGAAAAAAAAATTCCACAGGAAGTGGCGTAGTCACACCATTCGTGACGGACAGATCTTTAACAGCCAGTCAATCTAGTAATATAGTACATCGGGCAGGACATCCAAACACTCACCTATCATTCATCATCATCAACCTCAAAAATATGTTTTTTTTTTTCTAAAAGATGTATGCAGTAGCAACTTTACATGTCAGCTCAATCTAATGCTAACCTAGAAAAATGTGCACTATTTAAGTGTCTGTGCAGAGTGTGGAAGCTGAACAGTAGCACGCTCACTGTATGACAGATGGAGGCACCAGTGCGGTCACTTGCTCTTTAGATAATCTATCATTTTTGGTCATAGAGATAAGAGTAATGCATCTTTCAAATCTGTATTTGTTTGGACTCAGAATAACAACAAAATGTTGTGTTTTTGTAAACTAATTGAAGCAAACAGGATGTGCTTTCTGCTGTCTCGGACTCTGCAAACTTGAGCACGAAACTCTGCGTATACTTACCTTACAGACATGAAAATATATCTATAGACAGCGAAATGTCTACTTTTAAATGAAGCAATTCAAATAGAAAGGACATCCTAATGAAGGCAAGTTAGTGCAGTCACTTGCTCTTAAAATACCCTGTAATTTTTGGTCATACATATAAGAGTAATACATCTTTCGAATCTGCAAAGACTCTACATTGGACTCAGAATAACAACAAAACGTTGTGCTTTTGTAAAATAATTGAAGCAAACAGGATGCGCTTTCTGCTGTCTCGGACTCTGCGAACTTGAGCACGAAAATCTGCGTATACGTACCTTACAGACATGAAAATATATCTATAGAAAGCTAAATGTCTACTTTTAAATGAACCAATTCAAATAGAATGTACACCCTAATAAAGGCAAGTTAGTGCGGTCACTTGCTCTTAAAATACTAATTTTTGGTCATACAGATAAGAGTAATACATCTTTCGAATCTGTAAAGACTGTACGTTTATTTGTTTGGACTCAGAATAACAACAAAACGTTGTGCTTTTGTAAAATAATTGAAGCAAACAGGAAGCGCTTTCTGCTGCCTCGGTCTCTGTGAACTTGAGCACAAAACTCTGTGTATACTTACCTTACAGACATGAAAAATATATATATAGAAAGAGAAATGACTATTTTTGAATAAACCAATTCAAATAGAAAATAAATATTCTCAGTTCAAGTAATCAGTATGAAATACGCATAAAGGTGCATCCACTACTGTGGAGTTAACAAGTCAATGTTGCCGACTTCATCTTTTAAGCCGAAAACAAAGAAAGCACTAGTTTATCAATAAATTACTAAAGGGGCTATATGCAATTTTCTGAAATTTAAACTCGCGACTGACACCTGTGGCCAAAAAACGGAACTGCTCTTCCTTTCTGCTCGCTCTCGCAGCGCGCCGATGTTCACTCTAGTCCAGGGCTGGACTGGGACAAAAAATCGGCCCAGGCATTTTGATTAGAGACCGGCCCACCAGGTATTAGCCTATTGTTATATAAGAGTGTCAATATAAGTTTTATAAGAGTGTCAATTCTTATAATAATTTAAACAATTATTATCAATCAAGTATTATATTAATTAAATAACATACACATATTTTACTGCCTTTGTTTAAATTTGTATAACACATTATCTTGTCGATCCATCAGTTCACATTTACAACTCTACGTGTTTGCTGCTTAAAACCATGGATTGATTTTCACATTGGTCTTTTGACAACAGCAGACGTACGAGCTGATTAAAAATGTCAGATCATACTCTTCCAGCAGGAGGCGCTGTCAGAATGGTACACAAAGCAGCTCCGCAGCTCACCTTGAAACGTGCAGCGCTCATATTTATTCAATAAATTGCCTTTTAAAGTTTAATAGCAATTATTGTCCTTCAGTCCCCACGTAAGACATCCCAAAATCATAATTAAAACTTTCTTAACCCCTAATAACACTGCAGTCATCAATGAAAATCAAGACAAAAGCTTTTTTTCAAGCACCGACATTCAACAACCCTTAAATACGTTTCTTTTTATTTTTCCCCACTAGGCATGGGCCGGTATAAGATTCTGACGGTATGATAACCTTGGATAAAAATATCACGGTTTCACGGTATCACGGTATTGTAATTACTGCTCTACAATGTTATATTTAAATGTCTGGGTAAAAAAAAAAAAAAAAAAAACATTTTTTTTTTTTTTTTAACTGAACACAGTATATTTTATTTTAGGAAACATATAGAACATTTTGTAACATGGAACATCAGGCAAAATAATTAAAATCAATAATTGAAACTTCTTAATTAAATTTAATTTCAGTCACTTCACTTCAAAAACAAATCCTTCTAAATGGAAAAAATGCAATCACTAATCAAAGCAAAAATATGACCAAGTTCCAAAAATAAAAAAATACTCAAAGACACAGGAGAGCCAGCGAGTGTTTTCTTTTTTCTTTTCTTTTTTAATGCTGTGATTTTGAAAAGATGTTAAAGGTACACTGTGTAATATTTAAGATGATCTCTAGACAGAGGTGCAATAACTGTTTTCAGGGGTGCATAAAGACCTTAATGAACCATTATGTTTTTATTAACTTAGAATTATCAGCTTGCGAAAAAAAAAACACTGACACAATGATGAACAAGTAACAGTAATATTCACAATAATATAGCTTTATTGAATGATTAAGTAAGTGTAATTCCTTAAATTACGTTTAAAAAGAAATCTCACTATTCGTTGCTGTCAAAAACGGCGTGATTTTAATCCTGTATTGGCTTCCGTAGTTCTGTAAAGGGAGGGGTTAGCGGTGGACTGTTGCAATTCACAACTTCGCCACTAGATGCCGCAACAATCTACACACTGCACCTTTAACGTAGCAGAAGACTTAAAAGCAAAGACGTGATTTCACTTTAACTTAATTGTTGTACTAATGTTCAATCACAGAAACGTAACGTTAGTACATATAGTCTGCTATTCCCCACTCTGTGTTGTGGGGGTTCACCTCCTTCGGCCATCCTGAGCTTTTATTACCCGAGTCTCACTGACTATGGACCACGTTCACAATCACAGACACGCGCCAGCCAGCAGTAACCGCTGGGGGAGGGGCTGCATTGTTTTCGCTGCAGGTACGCACACACACAGCCTAGTAGCGAGTCCTGCACTTTCACTTTGACGACAGAAAATGCACATATCATAGGAACGGTATAACTTTTTTTGTTTGCGGTTTTGAAACCGTGACTTTTTCAAACCGCGGTAAACCTTGAAACCGGTTATCATCCCATGCCTATTCCCCACTATGTTCGGCGCACAAGAGAAATATTAGAGAGGTAAATTAATATCAGCATATGAAATATATTCGTCTATCATTGTCTCTGAGAGAATGTGCACGTCAGATGCTAAAAGCGCTGTTTTTACTTTCACTTTAACATATTGCGCTGTTTTCACGTTGCTTGTGTGATATCCATTGGCTCACATTCATGGTTTAAAACAAATATTTATAAAAATACAATAGAAACAGTATATAAAAACATTAGAAAAAAACAATGTATTTACAATATTGCGACGTAACCCCAACATAATGTTTTTTTTTTCTTTTCATTTTCACTCACTGAAAGCTACATCTACGCAATGCGCCGATCTCTGCTCTTATCACTGCACGGAAGATTGCACCCAAACGCCGACCCTGATGTGTAATATAATTTTTTTATTAAGCTTTTGGTATTTTTTTATTTCATTATGTCAAAAGCCTTCACGGTCCGCATGAGCGCGGATTCGGACCGGGGCAGTAATTGGTCCAGCCCAGAGTCGATCATGACCAATTGGCCAATCCACCACCTTTTAACAGATTATACCGTTTAAAAAAAAAAAATCTTTAGTCAAGGACAGCCCTATTTATTACCATCCACTTAGGAATGAAAAAAGTGAAGTCTTTATGAGCGACTCACTGAATCATTCATTCAACGATTCGTTCAAAAACACTGATTCATTCAGGAATGCCTTCTGCAACAACAGAGTTATAAGAGACAAAGTAACAAGCAAATTATTTGTGTCAAAATGTACAATATGTCATTGTAAGCTGTTGTATAAAACAGTGTTTCTCAACTCCAGTCCTCGGGACCCACTGCTCTGCACATTTTGTATGTCTTCCTCATTTAAGGCACCTGATTTTGATCATCAGCTCATTAGTAGAAAGATTCATGAACTGAACTGAGTGTGTCAGACTCAGAAACATACAAAATGTGCAGAGCAGTGGGTCCCGAGGACTGGAGTTGAGAAACACTGGTATAAAAGCAATATCATATATATCGCTTAATTAACATTTATTGGTGTAAACAGTAATGTAGTTTCTACCTGGTTACACTAGTATAAAGTCATTCTTCATGTTGGCTTTGAACACAGCTCATTCATTTAGTATTTTAAGTCAGGTCAATATTTTTTTCTTAATGTTATTTTCTAAGATCTATGAGCTCTGTAGCAAAGTGGTTTGGATCGAATGCGTGACGAGGAAAGTTGACCAGTCTTCTAGTTTTCTCCTCTCTGTGTCCCTGACAGAAAAGCGGAGCAGACCAAACAGCAATGACATCATTTGAGATCATAATGTGGCACTTTTAGAACTCTCCAAAAGGCTCAGCTTTACAGAAGTAGAGCCCAGAAATAACAGCGCTAAAAAAAAAAAAAACATGATTGCCCTTTAAGGTTATAAAGATATGCATGTGAGGGATCTGCAAAAACTGAAAGCTATAGGAAAAATTTGTCCTACATTTATCCTGACTTTTATTCTGGAAATCTGGAAGATTTAAAGGCAAAATTGCTGGGGTCGGACAACATGGTAATGCTCTGCATGCTTTTGCGAAGGCCTTCTTGGAGAGAGGCGCTGCATAGCTGAAAGCAGGATTTGACATCCTTGATTTCCTGTCACTGGCAGTCACATGCCGAGTGTGTGGGCGAGATAGCTGAGTGAAAGTGGAATGCGTTAAAGAGGCGAGGCAGAAGTGCAGACGTCGCAGTCTCTCTCACTCTCACACACATAGACACTACTGTTCTGACTGTCTGAGCCGTTAGCAAGTAAAGAATGTGAAGACATTTTCAGGCAGAGCTGTGCAACAAGTCATCAGGGCGGGCAGGCTGAGGCCAAGTACTTAGAGAATGAAGGAAATGTGCTTGATCTGAGGAAAATAAATCACTTATGCACACACATTCATACTTCAGTAATTATTCATCTATACTGTGCATAATGTACTACTCCCATAGTTTGTAAATTAATAAAATGTCTCTAGATGGGATGGCAAGGGGCGGAGATATGCTACCAAAAAAATCTTACTGGGCTTTGTGTTTCATTGCGTTAAAATGTTATGAATGATATTTTATAATATATAATAACATTTATATGTAGCCGTATCCAACAATACATTGTACTGGTCAAAATTATCGATTTTTCTTTTATGCCAAAAATCATTAGGATATTTAGTAAAGATCATGTTCCATGAGGATATTTTGTAAATTTCCTACTGTAAATACATCAAAACTTAATTATTGATTAGTAATATCCATTGCTAAAAACTTCATTTGGACAACTTTAAAGGCGATCTTCTCAATATTACTATTTTTTGCACCCTCAGATTCCAGATTTGGCCAACTATTTTCCTATCCTCACAAAACATACATCAACAGAAAGCTTAATCTTATACATCAGATGATGTATAAATCTCAATTTTAAAAAAGTTATGCATATGACTGGTTTTGTGCAAGGTCACAGTAGTGTGTGTGCAATCTAGTCTAGAAACTGTAGTTCCCTGTCGATACTTTCACTCGTACTGCGTCGTAAGACGCTTATGGGGAAAAAGCTCCTTTTTCTCCTGAGACTGAAGCATTTCAATATCGCAGTGTAACTGCACGGCCATTGGTTCGTGCAGTGTTAAAGAAACGAACCAATGGCTCAGCAGCGGAGCTGCACGAGCCTATGGCGATGATTCGCGCCCGATCGCGCCAAAAGGGGCGGAGGATCTGGCTATATAAGCGAGCATTTCGCCATAGGAACTCAGATCCTTCTCCTTCAGCGACGACTTCATATCTTCGCAGAGACTGACTTCGCTCAAGCAAGAAAACTTTCCTCACCGTCGACGAGCCTCGCAGCGGATCCTTCACTGCTCGGTGGATTGGCGCTTCACTGCAGCTGATTAGATTCCCTGCGGCTATCCGGTGACGGCTAAAAGAGCAATTTCTAAGAGCAAATTTCAACGGCGTTGTTTCAAATGCCACGGCGTTATTGTCGCTCGTGCAGAGCCCCTCTGCACGCCGCTGACAGTCACGCTGAGTGCGTCTCGTGTCTGGGCCCCGCCCACGCCGAGACTGCACTCACTGAGACGGATTGTTCCCATTGCGGGAACATGAGTCTCACTTCTCTATGCTCGCGGCTAGCTTTCTTTTTAGAGAGCGATCCCGCCCCTCGCGCCCTCCCGCTTGCTTCCTCGCAGGAGCCTGCCAGGAAGAAGCAGCGGGGCAAGAGGACTCAGAGCACGGTGACAAGCGAGCTCACGCCGGCTGAAGCCCCGCGTGCCTCGCTTTCACCCCACAGAGAGGAATCGCCAGTTCTCTTCCTTCATCCGGACCAGCGTCCCTCCGCTGCTGCGAGCGATCTGGTCTCTTTTGGAGGGAGCGAATGCGAGGATGACAGCATGTCATTGGCCGCATCTGACACGGAGGAGTTGTCGGGCTCATCACACGACCCCGCCCCCTCGCCGTCTGCACAACCCAGCGCCGCCAGCGCCGGTATGGACGCCGAACTGTTCCGTGTCCTAGCGAAAGCTGTGGAGGAGCTGGAACTGCATTGGTCTCCTCCTGAGGAGCCCACTAGGAGCCGCTTGGACGAGTGGTTTCTGCCGGGGCGCCGCCAGGCCCCTCGTCAGCGAGCCTCGCCGTTCTTCCCTGAAGTCCACGACGAAATCTCCAAGTCCTGGCGTGCTCCATACTCCGCCCGCCTGCGTGCTTCCTCTTCCTCAGCCCTCACTACGGTTGACGGCGCCGAAGAGAAAGGCTATGATAGACTGCCCCCGCTGGATGAGTCTGTGGCCGCGCACCTTTGCCCGCCCACTGCCATCGGCTGGAAGGCGAGGGCATCGCACTCGTCCAAGCCCTGCAGGACGACCTCTACCCTCGCTGGACGAGCGTACTCGTCTGCTGGACAGGCGGCTTCGGCGCTTCACTCAATGGCGGTACTCCAGGTGTACCAAGCAAAGCTCCTCCGCGGTTTGGACGAGTTGGGCCTGGATGATGCTCCGCTCAGAGAACTGCGCAGCGCTACTGACCTGGCTTTGCGCACCACTAAGATGACGGCACAGGCTATTGGAAGGTCGATGGCCAGTTTAGTGGTGCTGGAGCGCCACTTATGGCTCAACTTGACGGAGATCAAGGACGCGGACAAGGTCGCCTTCCTTGACTCCCCCATTTCCCCGACCGGCCTGTTTGGACCAGCTGTGGAAGGATTTGCAGAGCGCTTCACTGCAGCGCAGAAGTCGTCCCAAGCAATGCGACACTTCCTGCCTAAACGCTCCAGCTCCGCAACAGCTCCTAGTTGCCCCAAACCGGCGCCGACTCAGCAGCCTGCGAAGACCACGCCCCCAGCTGCCCAACCAGCTCCTCAGACGGAGCTCCGTCAGCGTTCCCGCTCGGCCAAACGCTTCCCTTTCCCTAAGCGCCAGGGACCCCGGCCTAGAGTGGTGTTGGACCAGGCGCCGCCAGCGTCTTCCTGATCCCAGGAGCAGGAAGAGGGAGGGGCCAAGTCTCGCAGAAGCCGGACCAGCCCCCAAGTTGCCTCTTTTAAGCCTTTTTACACCCCGTTCTGTTCCGAGTGTAAAAGGCCACATGTTTGTAAAAAGTATGGCTGTAACCCACGGGCCCTCTGTGTCAGCGCCCTTACAGCAAACCTGTCTTGCGCACAGAGGTGAAGAATTTGTTGGCCAAGGGCGCCGTAGAAACGGTCCCCCCGACACAGAGCGAGTCAGGCTTCTACAGCCGTTACTTCCTCGTTCCAAAGAAGGATGGCGGTCTACGACCCATCCTCGATCTCAGACACCTGAATCGCGCCCTCATGAGACGGCCGTTCAGAATGCTTACGCTAAAACAGATCCTCTCGCAAATACGCACAGAGGACTGGTTTTGCTCACTGGATCTGAAGGATGCATACTTCCATATCCAGATCGCCCCCCACCACAGGCAATTCTTGAGATTCGCCTTCGAGGGAGTGGCATATCAATATACAGTCCTTCCGTTCGGACTGTCCTTAGCTCCCCGCACATTTACGAAGTGCATGGACGCAGCGCTTTCCCCCCTGAGACAGATGGGAATTCGCGTTCTGAACTACCTCGACGACTGGCTCATCCTGGCCCAGTCAGAGAACGAGCTAATACACCACAGATCCATAATCCTCAGCCACTTAGAGTGCCTAGGACTCAGGGTCAATTTCACCAAGAGCGCGCTGTCTCCCAGCCAACGTATTTCGTTCCTGGGGGCAGTTTTCGACTCAACCCAAATGAAGGCAACAGTTGCGCCGCAACGAACCCAGGCCATTCGCAGGCTCGCGGCCTCCTTCAAAGTCGGAGCCCTTCGCCCTCTCAAGACCTTTCAGAAGATGCTCGGCCTGATGGCCTCAGCATCCCCAGTACTTCGGTTGGGTCTGCTTCAAATGCGCCCCCTGCAGTTCTGGCTAAAACCAAAAGTTCCTCCTCAAGCCTGGCGTCTAGGACGCCTACGCATCAAGGTAGATCGGGCCTGTGTTACAGCCCTGACTCCTTGGAAGAGCTCTCAATGGATGGAACAGGGCGTTCCCCTGGACATGGTATTCAGAAGGAAAGTGGTCTCGACAGATGCCTCCAACTCAGGTTGGGGGGCACTGTGCGACGGCCAGCCTGCATTCGGCCAATGGTCAAAATGGAATGCTAGCAGTGTGTTTAGGCCTTCGCACCCTTCTACCTGTCTTAAAGGGACACCATGTCTTAGTCCGTTCGGACAGTATGACAGTGGTGTCCTACATAAATCACCAGGGGGGTCTCTCGTCGAGACGTCTATTCACGTTAGTGGAACGTCTCCTGAAATGAGCTCAGCTGCACTTCCGCTCGCTAAGGGCGACGCATGTGCCAGGCAGGCTGAACCAGGGAGCAGACATGCTGTCTTGGAGCAACGTCTCCTCAGACGAATGGATGCTTCACCCCCAAACGGTTCAGCAAATATGGGCTGTCTTCGGCAAGGCGCAAGTAGATCTTTTCGCCTCAAAAGACAATTATCACTGCCCAATCTATTTCTCAAAGGAACAGGATGCATTGGCCCACGAGTGGCCCAATCTCCTGTTGTATGCATTCCCTCCGATCGCCCTGATACCACAGGTCATCAGGCGAGTCAGGGAACAGAAGCTTAAAGTCCTGTTAGTGGCCCCATTCTGGCAGAACCAGCATTGGTTTCCAGATCTTCCTCGGCTGCTCTCGACAGCGCCGTGGCCCATTCCACTGAGACGAGATCTCTTGACACAGGCAAACAAAACGCTATGGCACGCCCAACCGGAATTGTGGGCGCTGCACGTATGGGCTCTCGACGGGAGCCTATAAGTCTCCCTGAGTCTGTTTTGAGCACTATCTCACAAGCCAGAGCACCCTCTATGAGGCGGCTCTATGATCTTAAGTGGTCTGTCTTTTCCGCCTGGTGCTCCACCCGCGGTGCAGACCCGAGCTTATGCGACATATCAGTGATATTGTCCTTCCTTCAGGAGATGTTGGACAAGGGAAGATCCCCTTCCGCGCTCAAGGTCTATGTGGCAGCCATAGCGGTATTCCATGACCTTATAAATGATCAATCTGTGGGAAAGAACGACCTGGTCGTTCGTTTCTTGAAGGGGTCAAGAAGGCTTAACCCCCCTCGCCCCATCACAGTTCCTTCTTGGGACTTGCCCACAGTATTGAGGGCTTTGAGAAACCCTCCCTTTGAGCCGCTTCAGTCCATTGACCTTCACCCCCTGACGTTGAAAACTGCCCTGCTCTTAGCATTGGCATCAGTCAAACGTATGGGTGACCTACAGGCGCTCTCTGTGAGCCCCGTATGCTTGGAGTTCGGGCCGAATGACTCTAAGGTCATCCTGAAGCCAAGGCATGGTTACATACCCAAGAGTCTCTCGACACCCTTCAGAGACCAAATTATTTCCCTCTTGGCTCTTCCTCCTTCGGAGCAGGACCAGGGATTTAATCCCCTCTGCCCCGTCAGGGCTTTGAGATGCTATGTAGAGCGTTCTGCCCCCTTTAGGCAGTCAGAACAGCTGTTTGTGTGTTTCGGCAGCCGCACCAAAGGGTCTTCGGCCACGAAACAGAGGTTATCCAAATGGATAGTGAAAGCCATCACGCTGGCTTACTCTTCTCTGGGCCTGCAATGTCCCATGGGAGTAAGAGCCCATTCGACTAGGGGCATCGCCTCGTCCTGGGCTTGGTCTAGTGGGGTTTCTATCGCAGAAATTTGTGCGGTGGCAGGCTGGGCCTCACCGTCCACATTTGCTAGATTTTATAATCTGGACGTCCCAGTCTTACAGACTCGGGTGCTTTCTGCATAACGGGATAACTGTTACCAGTATATGATATATGGTACGCCTTGGCCTCACTTGGAGCTCCAAGTTGTACTTATTTCCCTGGAACGGATGTTTATCAGGCTATCTGATTGGACAAATTGGCCCTTATTAGCCCTTCAGTGCTAGGGCCAGGTCAGTCGTTCCTCTACCTTAGCAACGGCGGGATTGTACTAGTTCCCCATAAGCGTCTTACGACGCAGTACGAGTGAAAGTATCGACAGGGAACGTACTCGGTTACTTTCGTAACCTCGGTTCCCTGAGATACGGGAACGAGTACTGCGTTGCTGGCCGTGCTAGGTAGCTGCACGACTCAGTCGTCGCTTCAGTCGAAGTACCTGAGTTCCTATGGCAAAATGCTCGCTTATATAGCCAGATGCTCCGCCCCTTTTGGCGCGATCGGGCGCGAATCATCGCCATAGGCTCGTGCAGCTCCGCTGCTGAGCCATTGGTTCGTTTCTTTAACACTGCACGAACCAATGGCCGTGCAGTTACACTGCGTTATTGAAATGCTTCAGTCTCAGGAGAAAAAGGAGCTTTTTCCCCATAAGCGTCTTACGACGCAGTACTCGTTCCCGTATCTCAGGGAACCGAGATTACGAAAGTAACCGAGTACGTTTCCCTTCCTTGCTCTTTCTGTATATGTTGTTTTTCAGCTGTATTTATAAATGAAGTCAGTCTGAAATGCTTTTAAAATGCAGCACTGTCTAAAAGTGTATAAAACAAAATATAACCAAAGTCACTTTGATGCAGGTCAGTTCACTTTGCTGCCATATTGGTAACCTCCAAAAAAAAGTAATGCCTTTATCGAAAAGATGACTGTCTCTTTTATTGAAAGTCTTGACTTCTTGGCTATTCATTTTAGTAATGTAATACACAAACTTTGTTCCAAAACTTTGCATATTTCCTCATTATGCAATATTTGAAGGTATAGACTCCCTAAACTATGGCTGGTCCAAAAGTTATCCTTAGCAGAAAATGCAACCCCATAATGGCACAGGATGACAATCAAACTAAGAGAAAATTACTTATAAATATTTCTCTCTTAAAAATAAAGATTCCAAAAGGGGGGTTTCACAGCGATGCCATAGAAGAACTAGTTTTGGTTCCCCAAAGAACCTTTCAGTGAACAGTTCTTAAAATTACCATTTTTCTCTTAGGCTATGTTTACATTAATCCGGATACATTTGAAAACGGAGTTTTCATTTTAAACGCTCTCCGTCCACACAAGCGTTTCCAAGCGTTTTCCAAAAGTTTCTCCTCCACACTGAAACGTAGGAAAACATCAAATTCGCCGTACTGCGCATGCGTAAAGCCTCCAAAATTATACAGACGTAATAAGTTTTCACGCAATTCTTCTGGCTGGATAATTTACGGAAATATCTCATCATCCACTGATGCGTCTATATCGCGCTCATTCATATTTTATCTGAAAAGCAGCTGTCGTCATGTTTTGCAGGACAGCAACTGTGAGTAAAGTTTCTATCATCATTTTAGGACTGTAATTTGAAGAGTGTACAAGGTAAATCTCTTTAGCAGCAGTGTGACAGTGAATAGTACAGGCAAAATTACTGGTGTAAACATAAATATCTATTGGTACAATATGCGACACGACTATAAATATGCGTCATCGTTTTCAAAAGCCTCCGTTTTCACAGTCCACACTACAACGTGATAACTGTTTTCAAGTTTATTCACTTTGGCTGGAGTTTGTAGAAATAATTGTTTTCTGTGATAAAAACGGGATGTTCGTATAAATGAGAGGCCAAACCGCAGGGAAATATCTGCGTCTTTCCTTTGTGTAAACTGGGCCTTAATGTGAAGAACATTTTGATAATCTAAAGAACCTTTTTCCACTGTAAAGAACCTTTTGTGGAATAAAAAGTTTCACTGGATGGTAAAGGTTTATTGTGGAACCATTGACGCCAATAAAGAACCTTTAATTTTAAAAATGTTATTCAGTAGTGAAGTTCATTCAGCAATAAAATTGCTTAAAATAATTCAAAGCTTAGCATTTACCTTATAATTATAGGGGATTTCCTACCAGGTAGTAATATGTACTCAGTTATAGGAACTAGTCACCAGGGTGGTCCCCCAAGAACTAAACTTCCCCTATGGTCATTTTCCTGGTTGCATTCAAATCAGTAGTAAGAACTCTAAACTGGCGAGGTCATTTAAGTGCAGCATTTAACAATTTCACTTCCAGAATAAAAATTTCCTGATTATTTACTCACCCATATGTCATCCAAGATGTTCATGTCTTTCTTTACAAAAGACATTAATGTTTTTGAGGAAAACATTCCAGGATTTTACTTCATATAGTGGACTTCAATGGGTTAAAGGTCCAAATTGCCGTTTCAATGCAGCTTCAAAGGGCTCTCCACAATGTCGGCCGAGTGTTGTGTGGGTACAAACATTCACTACAAGGTCCTTTAATCGATTAAGAAATATATATTTTATTTACACAAATTCTTTAAAACTCTTTACAAACCAGCACATTCCACATAGGGAAAACGAAAAAACCAAATCAATTCAAAATAAACAAACCAATAAACTCAAAATAAAGAGACAAATTAAATCAAAACCATGGCATTCTGTCCCAAAAATACACAAAACACAAACATTAACAAAAGTCAAATCACATAAAACATGTCTAAATCAATTCCCTTCAATAATCATTCAAAGATAACCTCAAATACATTTCATACCTGTTAACAGCAATATTCCATTCTAACCACTCTGGTCATTGAGGTTCAGGAAACGTACCAAATCTACAAATATAAATTTCAACACATACACAATCTTCATATAAAAATGTAATCACATAAAACACATTTGAATCTTTGAAAAATAATTTCAAATACACTTCATACCTGTTAAGAACAATATTTGAATTTAGGCACTCTGGTCGCTGAGGTTCCCAGGGCACACACCAAATCTTATACCAGTGCACAATATTCTCGTTATCACACAAAAAGCCCCTAATAACTTAGTTCTACTCCCTCTATCACCTTCTCTGTGTGGCGTTCTCACCGCATTTTTCATTCTGTGCATCACTTAATTTGTTCCGTGTGTAAGCATGTCTAAATAACCCAAGGTTCCTCCCCCCACCCTGCTTAACCAGAGCGCTCAACACTACATGCACCTCCTACTTGCCAAAGCATCATTCCGATGATCACACATTTACATTATTTTAACACCTCTAAAGCTTTACATTACTTATGGTTCCATCATTCTTTTTAATTCAGAAATCACTTGCAGCAAATGATCCAACACTGTCATGATTCCCAGAGACTCTCCATGACCAGACTCTACAGTGATTGCTGCAGCTTCCAGACCCTGCACTGATTGTGGCTCTCTAAATGGATTGCTACGCTGTCCTGCCATAGCCCTCTGTGAGCGTCGAACTGTGAATTCCAGCTCAGTGGGCTGCAGCGCTTGCTCCTCTTCACTGGGGCCTTCCTCTTCAGCACTTGTGACCCCAGATGACAGATTCTCGGGCAACAGCACCTGAAGCTCCTCCCACTCTTCATCTGACAGCGTCTCTAATTGTGCCATACTTGTGCTTGACTCTGTACCTTGATACCATAGACTGTAAAAAATATGGACGTAGTGTCCGTGACGTCACCCGTAGGTTCCTGAAGAGCGATTTTGAAGCTCATAGTGGGTGAGATTCGGCCGTCGCCATCTTGGAATCGCGTCATTGTGCATCACTCATGGATAATCGAAAATGGGCAAAGAGGCGGAACGTGGGTGGAGCTGGTTGCTGAAACCACGCCCGCCTAGCCAGACAGTGGTGACAGCGTTGGCAATCCCCATCAATCAACTGGCCACACCCTTAATTATGCAGAACTTTAAGGCTTAATATAACTTAAACGGATAAAAAAATATAACTTAAACAGAGTTATAAAAAAAATTGCCGCTTGCTTGATACTCACTTGACACTGATTTCTCTCTGTAGTGGTCCACAATGGCATCACTCCAAGCGATGCACATTTTTAGGTGGTTGTGATCGATTCACAGGCATTATCTTATACACATCTGAATCCAGTCTTTCCAACACACAGTAAGGCAAATCCTCCCACACATCCTGTTTTGTTTCGGCCCCTCACTCTCTGATTTCGCCGCTATACCAGGTCACCTGGATTTAGACTCACATCCTTCTCCATACCTTGTTGTCTTTGTTGCCTTTGCTTGGCCATGTTCCTTAGCCACTTTTGTGTCAGACTATAAGCTTGTTGAAGTCTGTGCTGATGTTCCGCAACCCAGGTCTCCATGGTACCTTCCTCTCTCCTTCTGCAACCCCCTGTCAACAAGTGATCAATAGGGAGATCTGGGCTCCTTCCAAACATTAAAAAAATGGGGAAATCCAGTGGTAGCATTTTCAGTATTATATGCAAACACCACTTCATGCAGATACTCATCCTATCTCAATTTCTTCCCCCGAGGAAGAGCCCGGAGAAGGTCATGTAACATTCTATTAAAATGCTCACACTGCCCATTAACTTAGGGGTGAAACGCTGTAGTTCGGCTCTCCTGTATACCATAGACTTTACACAATTGCTGCACGATCTCCACCTCAAAGCACCGACCCTGATCAGAATGAATCTGAGCTGGAACATCGCATCGATGGATCCACTCCTTGACCAGGACCTTTGCCACTGTTACAGCCTTCTGATCAACTGTGGGTAGGGCTGTGAACTTAGAAAATACATCTGTTATCACAAGCACATTTTCTTTAACCTTTAACACCAGCCAACCACAATCCTTCAGTGGATCTGTGCTATTATCCATCATAAACTGTTTAAAAAACTCTCAGTTACCATAGAGCCAGTGTCAATTAAACAATTTACTTGTACACCCCCCATTTTCACAACTGTTACTGGACATGGGTCCACTGATTGTTTAAAAGTTTCTGTAACGATCCCTTTAACAATAGAGACAGATTGCCCCTGACTTACTGTGTGGCTCTCCACAGCAAGGGGTATTAGTTTAACTACCCCAACTGTTGAGCATGAGAATCAGATACCTTTTCCAGGGAATGTCTTTGCTGCCCTCGTATTTGACTGGGGTCCACAATCTCTACATTAACGACCAATATGTCCCATATTCTGACACTTAAAGCAAATAGGTTGACCTGAGGGATCAAAGGAATATAATCTTCGTGACATTCCCTGTGGCGGCCTGTTAAAGGGCTGTAAATTGGCCATTTTATCGGTTAGATCACTTAACTGCCGTTGCTGACTTTTCACCATTCCTTGCAGTTCCACCAACATTGGGTCTGAAGTTTGTTTTGCAGTCACTGCTTCACTATCTACACTAAAATCATCAGACCCAAATGATGTTCTGGGAACACTCAACCCATCCTCTGGCCACTCAACAGCTTCTTTACGGACATCCAGAAATGTTAGACTTGGTCTCTGTTTGATCATTCTTTTCAGTTCTCTACAAAGTTCATTTCTAACATTCTCTGCAAACTGATCCCTGAGCATTATATCCTCTTTAGACACACCTCTTGGATTACAGCATTCTAATTTTCTAGCAAAGCCATTAAAGCATGTGAAAATTCAGTGAGTGTTTCAGTCTTCCCTTGTTGTCTTCCAAAAAATTGTCTCTGTAATGCAGTAAATGATTGAGCATCTCCAAATACTTAAAGCAATGCTTCAAAGATTTTCTCTAAACTGGACCGTGTTTTTTTAAATTTTTTTTATGTATACTTAATTCCTTGCTTGGCCTCACCCTCTAAATGTTCCCATATAAAATCAACTGCCTGATCTGGGGTCAAGTTCCGAGCTTTAAAGTGCCCCTATTATGCCATTTTAAAGAAAGCTAATATTGTTTTATGAGTCTCTTAAAACAGGTTTACATGTATGCAAGTTCAAAAAACACTTTAGTTTTCTCCAAAAATAGATTTAATTTTACCCCGTTTCTAAATGATTCGTAAACGACTCGTGTGAAGCAGTTCGAAGAATCAGTCTCTCTTAACCCCTCCTTTCCGTGAGCCCTCACTGCTGTGATTGGTCAGATGGTGCAGTCCTTCATGATTGGTCTACCGCTACAGCGCAAAACGAAACGCCCATTGCCATAACTGAATGACAGCTGTGGAGACCTGTCAATACATAGAAAAGATGGCCTCGATTTTACCCTATCAATTCGAGCCGGAGTCTGACGATGAAACGGTTGAAGTGGCACATCGACAAGAAACTGTTTTGCAAGCACGACTGGAGCAGGACGTTTCTCAGTGGTAAGTGTCATATGTTAACTGTGGAAAGTGCTTGCAATTTGCTTTTGTAAGCGAACCGGGCACACCTCTACGTTGTGAACTTCAACATTGTATAATGCATAACACTGCGTTAAGCCATCGTTTATCTTTATCATTACTTAAACTAATAAGGCAGACAGACAGTCAAGCTGCATCAATCACAATTTTTAGACTACTTTGCACTCACAGCTGAACAACAGAACTACAGAAACGCTAGTTAGCCGGTTACCAAGACATGTGCGGGGTTGTTACACACCATAATGTACACAAAGACGTATTTTGAACGATCGCTAGAAAATACAATCATCAATTAATCATACTTACAGGCAGAAGTTCAAAGGAGCAAGCCGGTCCAAATAAACTGGGCACTGATCCATTTTTTAAAACCAAGCGTTTGGTGAATCCCGCGTTGTAACGTTACTCCCCAAGATTGGAAAAGCAGTCATCAGTAAAATGACGCAAAGACAACACAAGATTGGAATTGTACTGCTGAGGTGGTGTTGTTGAAAAAATGAATGTTAACCACTCATTCTTTGTAGATTACTCTTTCGGAAGGGCATATAAAACAAATTTACTCTCACAGCGCAGGATACAGCGTCTTCTTGACATGATGGAGTCCACGTGAAAATTGTACTGTTTGTGGGCGGGCAAGTTGTTCGCTACATAGAACGTGGGCGGACATTATGCAAATGTGTTAGTTCGTGACGTGTGGCCGTAACAGAAAAAGATTCGAATTGCTGACGACTCGTTTAGGCGAATGTGAGCCGACTCTTTTTTTTTTGATAGACAAAAACTTAATTTATCGTGCACTGTCGGCATCACAACTTTGCAGATAGTTTATGTTCACATACAGCTACATGACACACTACATGAAATATCATATTTGAAAAGGCATAATAGGGGCACTTTAAACACACTTTTCAGATCTTCAATCCAATCAGTCAATGGTACACTAGAAGATTTACCTGTATAGACTTTACATCTCTTTTCTCTTGATAGACAACCTCTACCTTTGTGGTGCTTCGCTCTTGTCGCACAGTTTCAGTCTCCATTGTGACACCCCTTGACAATCGTTCATTTTCAGTAACCAGTCTGTCCTTTTCTTCTTTCTCTTGTGCCAGTCTCCTCTCCAGGGCTGCCAGTTGTTCCTGAAGTGCCTCTATCACGTGTCCACCGCCTGGGTCCCGTTTCCCCCGTCTCTATCTTCACCACAGTTTTGATTTGTCTCAAAGAAAAAGGAAATAAACAAAAACCACAACAACGGAAAAAATAAATAAAATAAACCTCAAAAGTAATGATCCCATCCTCGTCGCCAAAATTCTGTTGTGGGTACACACATTCAATACTATAATCGATTAATAAATATATCTTTTATTTACACAAATTCTTTAAAACTCTTTACAAACCCCCACATCCCTAGTAGGGAAAACTAAAAAAAAAAAAAAAAAAAATCAATTCAAAATAAGCACACCAATAAACTCGAAATAAAGAGACAAATTAAATCCAAACCATGGTAATCTGGCCCAAAAATACACAAAACAAAACACAATCTTTATTCTAGAACTGAACTAATCCTTTCCCTGTTGAAAAAAAAACAAAACAGCGTATGCTGGTTAGGTATGTTGTGAAGAATGGCTGCTGGTTTCAGCACGTTTAAGTTGGTCATGTGCTGGTCCTAATCTTGACCTGAACAGGAGATAGTTGCTTAGAACCAGCTCAAACCAGCAGCCATGCTTTAAAACATACCTAAGCAGATATGCTGGTTTTTCAACAGGGTTAAAAAGCCATTAAAAAAATTTAAATTCACTGCGCTCTACTTTAATCTTGGGTGCGTGGATCAATCAGCAGCATCATATTCAAGTAAGGGATCCGTACTCTCCTAATCTTCTTAATCACTTTCAATTTAATTCTTCAGTGAATCCTTCAACAGTGTTTTTTTACAACAGGGTTAACACAGCTTTTTAAAAGTGGTGGGTATCTGTGTTTTGCATGGCATGAGTTCAGCCAGTAAGCATACACTTAGATCACTGGTAGTTCCTATTGTACTGGGTTAGAATCTACTTTGAGGTAGGTGCTTATTTAGTCTCCTCAAAAGGTAAAATCATTACCAGTTCCTGCAATGCAAACACACCTAAAAGCGGGTACTTTCAGAAAGAAAATGTATAGGTTATATGAGCATTATCACACGAGTAGACATGAGAAATGGCTGTATCGTCACTCCTGTGATTCGCCCTGTGACACGTCTATGCATGTGATATTGCTAATGCAACAGTTCAATGGCACAAGTGTGTAAATACATAAAATAACAACAAAGTGCCTTTAAAAGCTCTCTTTTGTGCAGAACTACTTCCTTCTGCCACAAATTCAAATTTAAAGTTGACAGTTTAACAGCTGAACCCAAGCCTCCGTTATTTATATATTTGAAAATGTCACTTTAGAGCTAGTAACGAAGAAGGAACCTTGAGTTGCTTTATTGAAAGCTTATTGTATTACTGTAGTAAAAGCTCATTGTATTACATATAGTACAGTATTATAAAAGAGAGATGGACTGAGCGATCGTGAATACCTGCATCTGATACAGAATTCATTGTTCATATTCGCAATGAAACATTAGTTTGAACGTCCACTGAGGAAAGTGTCATATTTGTTGTAACGGTATATCCTTAATATCATCTGTTAAAGATTATTTCTTTAGACACGGCTGCTCAGTGCATTTGTTAGCTGTGTCAAGCTGTTGTTGAAACTAAGGGTGTGTTCACATGTGTAGTTCGGTTCGTTTGGTTCATTTGGTCCGTATCAAAAAGGAAAATGATACATTTGGTCCTGGTCCACTTAGCGTTCACACTGGCATTTTTGACTGTGAACCTAAAGATACCGAACCTAAAGGCATAGTGATACGTTCACAGCCTGATTGGTCGGACTGAATGACAGAATACACACAATGCAGTCTTCTGGACTCGGATGGCAGTGTTCACACTTAAACAAACCACACTAACAGAGCAATCGGACCAGGGTTCGTTTTAATCGAACCAAACATGACAAGTGTGAATACACCCTTAAAATAACTTTCATTTCTAAATTTTCAGTATAAAAGATTACTGCTGACTGGTCTCTTGTCTCCATCTAATGGCATAACTAAAATGGCGTAACTAAAATCACCATCATGAAGACAAACACAGTTTTTCAATACTAAACACTTTTAGATACTACTATTATTTATATAAAATATAATTTATTAAATAATAATATTTAATAAAAAAAACAACAACAACAAACAGCCATCATAATAGTTTCCAGGGAAATCAGTCAAAATTACAAAGACAGCGCTCTGATATACAGCATTGAATTTTATATAAACATGATGAGATTTTGCCAAAACGATTTGCTCTGGAACAAATACTAGATTAATAAAACCAAAGACTGTCTGTTAGATTTCACTAAAATGAATTATATCTCATGTTTAACCACTACAGAGACATCAGAGCCAGCGGCAAATTCCAGAAGATCTGGCCGAGATGAGGATTCTCTAGTGCGGGTTTATGAGTGCAGGACGACTCTCATGTCCGAAAACAAAGAAACAAATTTTCAAATAGACATTATCTTTATTAACAAACTACACATTTGAACTATAAACAAGCCTGAAAACCTCTTAAAACTACATTCCGTGATACAAAAACAGTGATATTTATAAAATGATACTGGATTTGGATCGCTCTAATATAACACTCCTATTAGCCAATCAGATTTGAGGACCAGAGAGAACTGTCGAATAAAGGAAAGTATTAAACTCTGCTTACTGTGTACATTATGCTTAGTTCTCATTTAAAGTGCATCGTTGCAGGGCCGCATATGTAGTCATGCCATTAGCAGGCGTGCTGGATGATTATCTCAGGGTCTCACATGTTGTGGGATAAAATCCTGCCGTTGTGGGGAGGGTAACTGACCACTGAAAGTGCCAACCAGATCGCCTGACTGCAATGATAATCATGAGAAGCGGAGCCTTTTCCTAGCCGCAAGTGTGAGGCACTGTAGGGGCTCAAGTCTTGATGTTGGCTCCTAGTGTGAGTTAGTGCTGAGAGTCTGCAGCTGGAGCTTTTGGCCTCAGAGCCGAGGACGTCTGACAGGGGAGGACTTCGATGTGTTTCTGTTGGATGAACAGGGTCTTGTTGCTAGAGGAGGGCAGTGACATGCAACACCTCACCTGCAGAATTGACCTGCATTATCCATGTGTGGGCACTGCAGTAAGTAACAGGCTTTTAAGGATGTTTGTGTGCAAAAAGTAGCCTGGAGAGTAATTTAAAGGGATAGTGTACTCAAAAATTCTGTCATTCATTACTTACCCTCATATCATTATAACCCCATAATACCTTCATTCATCTTCAGAACAGAAATTTTTAATTTCTTATGAAATCCAAGAGCTTTCTGACCCTGCATAGACAGCAACGCAACTACCATGGTCAAGGCCCAGAAAGATAGTAAAGACTTTGTTAAAATAGTCCATGTGACAGTTGTCATTGGCTATGTTCTGTGGTCAGGTAGGTGTCTTTATATAATGACCACTGAACTGTATATTTGCCCATCTAGCAACCAATCTGCTATATGCTATGCTAGCTTCATGTCTCTCATACAGTCTCAAAAAATAACATAAGTAAGCAGTACCTCATCTTCACTGAGGTGGGCTCGAAGTGGGACACTGGCTCTGCGACCATGGCCTCCCTCCAGCCTCTTTTGGCTCAGGCTGTGTCTTTCCATCCTGCACAGTGTCAGCACAAAAGACCTATGCTCAACACAACCATCCAAGCAAGTGTCAAAGAGTGCAAGCCACTGCAAAAAAGACATAAGTGTACACATATTCATATAGATACAAACACTCACATCTCTTAACGTGGTTCTTTGTCATTGGACAGGAGATGAACGTCCTGTTTTGATGTGAAGCTCAACAGGCGCTGCAGCACAATGAGCAGTAGATATATACGGTGATTCAGTGGCGCCATCTTGAGGTTGACTGTTGTACACACAAACTGACAAATGAATGGGAAACGGAGAGGTTTCAGAATGGGGTCAAAATCTCTATAAATTGCCTTTGGTATCTATGGCAAGCCGTTTTCGCCTAAAATATTAAATGTTTCTCGTCGTAATTGCATTTTTACTAGTAACCAATCAATTAGAGAGCTCTATAATTCAATTTTTAGTAACAATGCCAATTAGAGAGCCCTCTAATTAAATTCTTACTAGTAACAATTATAATTAGTAAGCTCTCTAATTCAATTATTAGTAGTAACAATTCCAAAATTGCTCTGCACATTTTGCATGTCTCCCTTATTTAACACACCTGTTGAGATCATCAGCTCGTTAGGAGAGAGATACATAAACTGAACTAACGAGCTGATGATTTCAATCAGGTTTGTTAAATAAGAGAGACATGCAAAATGTGCAGAGCAGGGGTCCCCCAGGACAAGGATTGAGAACCACTGGATTAGAGTGCTCTTTAATTGGCATTGTTACTAATAAAAATTGTATTATAGAGCTCTCTAATTGAATTGTCACTAGTAAAAATACAATTACGACGAGTAACACTTAGTATATTTTAGTCTAAAATGGCTTGCCATATGTGTCCGCACCTGAATCTCTCAGTCATCATGAATATAATGCAAAATAATTAAATTCTAAAGTTTTAATATAAATGGCCAAACATGTACACACGTGCAAGTACAGTGACAAGTCGCTTGAAATAAGTTTTTCCCATTTTATACCATTTTCTTTGATTGGATGTGTGTGATTTAGGCATGTCCCTCACGCTGCTCATCTGACTTCAGTGAGCATAAAAAGCAGATGAATTCCATAAGATTAAAAGACTTTTTCAATGAGCGCGTTTACATGCACGTTCTTAAGCCAATTATGCTTAATAAGCAGAAAACGCACGGTCTTGTAAACGCTGTTTTCTTTTATCAGAGTAAGGTCATAAAAATCGTAAGCATAAACCGGTCGACACAGGTAGTTTTTTTTTTTACCTCTTAACCCGATTTCTCGCGGCATGTGAACGACATAAACCGCTTTCTGTCGGCTTATTGAAATACGGGACAGGAACGCATCGTTATCGCAGATGGGAGTGTAAGCGCATTTAGACGCTTTGCTGCAAAGAAAGAAGGAAATATATTACAAAAGCAGACTCTTTCATGACTCCGAAAATGATAAAAGTGTCTCATCTCCTGCAGCAAAATTAGAAGTGGTTCAGTCAAAACACTGCTGCATGAGAGGATAGCTGTAAGTTTCGCGCTGACATGTTGCCAGCTTTATTTACCATCACAACTGACAAACATATGGAATTCTTAGAGTCAGAAAAGCAAATGATTATATTTTGACGTCACTAAAGAGAAATAACCTGAATTATTAATAAAGTCATGTAACGGCAGCTGCATTGATGTGCATGTAAACGGGGAACCCTGGATATTTGTGAGTTATCAGCTTACTTGTGTGCATGTAAACGTGCTTAATGTTCTTATTGTCCTTAAGTTGATAGAAATAACTTGTCTTTCTTCAGTGGAGGTTAAACATTTGCTGCAAGCACTTATCTTTACTAATTTTCATCATATTGTAGTTGCATGTTGCCAAGCTTAACATGTCCACCCTGTCATGGTTAATATTAATTTATATAAAAGTATTTCAGAAATTCAAAATAAACATTGCCGCTCAAAGTCTGGAATCAGTAAGACTTGTAATGTTTTTTTAAAGAAGTCTATAATGCTCATCAAGGCTGCATATGTTTTATTAAAATACATAAACTATAAAACAAAAAATAGTAATATTGCAAAATGTTATTACAATATAAAATAATGTTTTTTACTTTAATACAGTTTCAAATATAATTTATTTCTGTGATGCAATGCTGAATTTTCATTAGCTGTTACTCCGGTCTTCAGTGTCACATGACCCTTCAGAAATCATTATTATATGCTGATTTATTATTAGAATTATCAGTGTTGGAAACAGTTGTGCTGCCAAATATTAATATAATAATACTTTTTTTTTAGGATTCTTTAATGAATAATAATTCAACAATAATGAATAATAAGTTAAAAAGAATATAAATCCTTTCTAACAATGTAAATATATGCTATCACTTTTTATTAATGTAACAGAAAGAATAAAAATGTACTGACCCCAAACTTTTGAACAGTAGTGTATATTGTTAGAAAACCTTTCTATTTTAAATAAATGCTGTTCTTTTTTAACCTTTTATTGATCAAATAATCCTGAAACGTGTTTTACAGATTAAAAAAACAGTAAGCAGCACAACTGTTTTTAACATTAATAATAAATCAGCATATTAGAATGATTTCTGAAGGATCATGTGACACTTAAGACTGGAGTAACAGCTGATGAAAATTCAGCTTTGCATCACAGGAATAAATTATATTTTAAAGTATATTAAAATAAAATAAAAATTATTTTATATTGTAATAACATTTTGCAATCTTACTGTTTTTTTCTGTATTTCAAATAAATGCAGCCTTCATGAGCATAAGAGACTTCTTTTAAAAATATTACAAGTGATCCAAAACTTTTGAGCGGCAGTGTATACTTTAAAGAGTACACATTCAGCTTCAACAATTAACTACTTTGATGACTGAAGGTACACCATGAGTTTATTAAATGCTAACGTTAACCAAAAATGTCCACCGGGTGGATATGACAAGGTTTGGGACGTGTAATTTTTATTAATGTTTAATAACAAGGGTTGTTGATTTAACATGTTAAACTAGTGCGATTAACTATGGGGAAAATGTTATTGCTGCTGTCATTACTGGTGATTTGATGGATGAACCTGTGGCTCGATTGGAATCTTGTCCAATACATACAGTATTCAAAAAGTGACTGTAAGCTGCTGTGTGAACGGGACATTTTCGAGACGCACACCTGTAAGTACCGTACTGAACCGAATATAAGCCGACTTTAAAACAGATGGTAGCATAATTCGACAGCGAAAAATGCTACCTATCAGACTTTGCTTTCAGCATGATATGTGGTGTGACACTTTATTAATGTACACCTACCGCGACCCAACCTAACAGTGTGTTGGTAGCATAATCTGATGGGTAAGCACTATTTCCTTTTGGAAAATAGGTATTTTTTAAACCAAATCTTGTGTTTTAATTAGTAAAAAATATATATATTTTCATATTGCATATTTTTCCTTTTTTTAGTTTTTGTTGTGAAAACATGGTATTAGTTAAATGCACCAACATTTATATTAAAAAAATAATAATAATTATATTCATTATATTCAAATTATATAACAATTAGGCTATCCATAGCCTACCAACATTTTATTAACAGTAAAAGTGAAATCCTATTGTAGTCTTCAAATCTGGGTACTGTTTTACGTTTTAAATTACTTACAGAGGAAGTTTGGTCCCATCAGGCTAACATGGCAGTCAAGACTCTTTTCTTTTTCTTTCATGTTCATTACAACACACGTATTTCTTGGCACATTCGTTTTACGCGTATAGGGTACAGTTGGTACAATTTTTGCATTTTTACATTACCACACCAACACTAGGGACTGAAGAGAAGTGATTTTTCATTTGACATTTCCTTTACTTGTCTACTAAAATATTAATAATTATATCCATAATGTCATTTTTGCCACAATTAGCTCATAAACAGCTTTTTTGAACAGTACCAGAGTACAGAGACACCATTCGTAATGATGCTTAGCTGCCTAACCATTTCATTGCAAATGTGAAATACCATTAAAAATGAGAATTCAACCGTTTTTATTTCCATTCAGTATTTGATTATTTGTTTAGTTAAAAGTAGTTCGTAAAACATTGTACAATAATGGCAAACAGCGATACGGTAATTAATTTTAGTTCATCATTTTTATAGTAGGCTAACAGTTAAAAAGTTGAGTAACAGTAATGTTATGAATAAACATAATGCTTTAGTATGTAAGTAAGGGGTGGAGTCATGTAGTGACGTCGAAGTGATTTGTTCTCAATATATACAAGTGAATGTGAGAATAAAGAAAGACGTAAGTTTCTCTGTACCCCCTGACTCATATATAGTGTCCTCTGTCTTTATAAATAAGAAGGAAATTCACGACAAGTAAAAACACAACAATTGAACAATTGAAAATAGCAATAATAAAACAGACCAAATACAAACAATAACCTTATAAACATAATAACAGTATACATAATAAATCAGGGCTGCCAACTAACGCATTCAGCGTGAGCCTCACGCAACTGACGCTTAATTTTCTCACGCACTCACGCAGTCAAACGCACCGTCAGTTATAACTGTAATAAAATAAGATATTAGCAAAACAGATTTTGTAAAGGCTCCAGTTCGTATTTGTGTTTGCTCTCTGGAAATAGCCAAAAGACAACTTGTTTTCGTAGCGCTGAGCAATAATGCTAATTACAGACATATCTGTTGATCTACACATATTGCGTTCAAGTTAGTTAGAATTCACTTACATTTAAACATCGGACTTTTTTCCTGTTCACTTGCCTGTCCTCTCACTGCAAATAAGCGGTTCATTGATTATAAAGGAATTTTGTTAAAACGTGAAGACCTGAAGTAAGTTACGCCTTTTTAGTGATTATCAAAGAAGCTATTTGCGCACTTCTAGGCTACAATCCGTTCAGAATTTGAATAAAAGTTTCGTTTTTCGTCATGCTAATGGCCATATACCCAAAGTTTCGGTAGTGATAAAATATAATTTCTCAGAACATATTTAAACTATGCCTACTAAAAGATTAATAGAGAATATTTGAATTCTCCTGTCCTTTTTAAAAAAATGCGATTGCAATTATTCACTCACTGTAAAAAGTTTTCACCAGATTCAACTTAAAAACCTAAGTTCAGCAGCTGCCTTAAATTTTTAAGTTAAATCAGCTTAAAACCACAAGTCATTTTAACTTATTACAATAAAAATGAGTTGATATAACTTGTAAGTTTAAATGGCTTAAGTTGATTTAACTTAAAATCTTAAGGCAGCTGCTAAACTTAAGTTTTTAAGTTGAAACTGGTGAAAACTTTTTTGTGGTAAAAAGTTAATCATTTTACAGCCCTGCAACTGTTATTTTACATCATTTTTTGATAAAAGCATGTATGAAAATGTCCAGATGTCAGACAAAACTCTGCTGACAGGTTTTTTTATGCTGAAGTCAGACCATGATTAAAATGGCAGATGTGGAAAAAAGTTTTAGTAATTGTTTTAGTATTGTAATTTCCCTATTGTAGACTAAGGTAAAATAAAATACCTGTGAAATACTCACTTGAATTTATTTTACAGAATTGTTTTCCAATATTACTATCATAAGAATAATAATGATCATTATCATCATTATATTCTAATTTGTTTGTTTCTAAATACACCAGTGTGAGTGTCATTTACACTGAGACACCATATCACAACTTAAAAAAAGGATCAGGTTCTCTTTAAACATCAATTCACTAGCTTTTTTCTGTGTTTAGTTTGCAATCTGAACCTATATTGGAACTCTTAATCAAAAGTGCACCAGATGATGAATTTAACTGTAAAATGTACAACATTTTCTTTTAAATATTAAAGCATTAAAAAAGGGAAGTGAAAGTGTAGGCAGTTGGTGTGGTTTTGAAATATATGTTTATGCTCCAAACGTTACATAATCAGCGAACAGGAACCTCAGTTTAAACATCTCCAAATGATTAACAAATGTTGCATCAGAGCTAGGAACATTTTAATTTTGAAATTGTTTTAATACAATCTTCTTATTCCCGTTAGCATAAATACAAAACAGAACTTTTTCCAAACTTAACATGCTGGTCATTTTTAATCAGACACACACACAAAGAATTTTGCAGACCACCTCAAACATTTCTCTAGATTTTATAAAGACCTTGCATGACACAAATTCATGCAATATGTGAGTTTTTAGAGCACAGATTAAGGTTTATGAAAATGTAAATTAACTTTAACAGTCATGTAAGCATGGGAAGCTATTCAATGTGGAAGTGAAAAACTTACATTAGAAAAAAACAACAACTTTTAAATCTATTGAAAATATACCAGTAAAAGATTCTGTTGAATATCTGGGAATCTGTATTTCTAGAAATAAAATTACTTGTGAACAATTGAACTTTATGTCAAATATTAAGAAAACTAAACATATTTTGAATAATTTGCTACAAAGAGATCTTACCATTTTGGGGAGAGTATTACTGTCCAAAGCCTTTCTAGATTAGTTTACCCTGCTCTTTCCATGTATGTTACTGATGAAAGATTTTATATGGAAAAATAAACCTTACCAGTTAAAAAAGGACATTCTATCAGGCAAAAGAGCAGAGGGTGGCTTACAGACAAAATATTTTTTTTGACATTAACAGTACTTTTAAACTCAACTGGTTAAGAAAATGTCTAAAATAAAATGATAATTCATGTGGATAATTTATCCCACAACATATCTTTAAAAAACTTGGAGGGTTATCCTTTCTTCTTAGATCTAACTTTCTTCTGGGGAAGATATTTATTAAGTTATCTAAATTTCACCAGCAATATTATTGTCTTGGAAAATTTTCTCTGCACAAAATGCTTTTATGGAATAACTGTCTCATTACCTCTAGGAAGAAATCATTATTTTTGCAGGTGGTTTGAAAGGAATATATATCTAGTCATGGATATGTTCTATGAGAGTGGAAACATTTTGTCTTAGGAAGACTTTATGCATGTTCACAACTTTCCTATCCCCTTTAAAGAATTTCAACAAGAGGTTAAAGCTATTCCAAATGGGTTGATACAACTAATAAATAATCACGTCTCTTTTAGGAACCAACGAAAGGTTATTTACAGAATTAAAAGTTAATGGTATAGAAATATTTTCTTCCTCTTGTAATAATAAAAATATTAGACAAATTTTGCAATCAAAACATAGAATCTCCCCTAGAGGTAAATTCTTTTGGAATGTAAAACATTCTGATATAAATTGGAAAACAGCCTTGTCAAATCTTTATAAATTTTGTATTTTGAATAAGGTTAAAGAGGTGCATTTCAAAATACTTCACAAAATTCACCCATGTAAAGTAGATCTCTCTAAATTCTAAATTCATGGACATCGAAAATATTTGCAGTTTCTGTAACACACGTGTCATGTTTTATAATTGTGATTTGTCTCTTAGTTTTTGGTCTGATGTTAGTGCTTTTCTATTTATGCAAAGAAATGTTAATTATATGCTATCTTTAAAAGATGTTATTTGTAAACTATTCAAACAAAAGTAAAATGATTGAGTATGTTGTTAACTTTTACATTTAGCAAGGTAAATATTATATTCATAAACAGAAATTTGCTAAACGCATACCAAAGTGTTATTTATTTTGATCAGAAAAGGAAGCTTTGAAAAAGTTTCTAATTCAAATTAATAACAAAAAGAATGACATATTTTTTACATTTCATGGAAGATTTTTTTTCTGGTAATGCTGCAACATTTGAATATGTCATGAGGAAAAAGGAAGAAAATTTGAACTATTTAGTTGTTTCTATGTTTATTTATTTATTTATTATTATTACTATTATTTATTAGTTTATTTTGTCTGTCTATTTTTCTCCTCTTATTCACTGTTTTACTGTTTAAGATTGCTCTTATATTCTGTGTATCTGAATTTACATTTCAATATTTTGTAATGTTCAATCATTCTTCTTTAATAAAAAAAAAAAAACATTGAAAGGGAAAACAAATAAATACATTTGCTGATATCTTCAGCCCATGTACTTCAAATTTCCCACGATCGAAGAGGGTGCTAATACGCATATGCGAAGCAAATATCACAGATCAGACTTGTTGCACACAGAAGTTATTTAAGGTGTCTCAAATGTACCCCTGTACCAACGGTGTGTGTGTGTATATATAGGGTGATATCAGGTAAATTTGGCCACTTTTTTTGGTAAATCACTTTGGACACTAACAAAAAAAAAACATGTGTGACATTTAACTGTGTTCTTATGTTTAATAAGGACTGTCTTTAATATTTTTGTGTTGAATTGATGTAATAAAATCTAATTGTTCAGGCCCTACAGGTTTTAAAAACATTAGGTGGCCCACATTTTTTGAGATAGCAGTGTTCAGGTAAAATGGGCCAGCTGATCAGCAAAAATTGGCCAGTTGAAATGCAAAGTGAAATAGAGACATGGTTGTATTTCTCCTTAGACCCCGATTACACCGAACGCGCCAATATGATAAAAAAATGTATACGTATACAGCGAAACGCGTCTCCGTGTGGACAGGGCAGGCCCTTAGTTCTAAAAACGCGAGGCGCACAGCACTGCCTTTTTTGGTGACTTTTAAAAAAAAGAGCAGTGTGCTGCCGTTTTTTTTTATGTTGCTAGGCAACGACTAAAACAGCTGTCCTGTCAGTCAAATCAAAGGATTATAGCGCCAGCGCTCTGAAATCTTTGGTTTTTGCTGTTAATTAAAATGTCTCATTAGCAGAAACACTAAAAAATACAGCTCCGGGTTACCCACGACAGACACCAAAAGTCTCCGGACTTTTAAGCAACTGTAAACTTTCGTCACCACAACAGAAGGCCCGCCTCTCCATTCATTCGATTGGACAATGGAAAAAACGCGAATGACGTCGGGCGTTTTTCCTTTCAGAGTTGCTTTTTTTTTCAACTTCAGGCGCTCAGAGCGCTTCTGCAAAAACGCGAGGCGCCCGGGGCGCATAAGCAGCGCGCAGAACGCTCACAGCCAACAGAAAACCATTCAAAAAAGGCGCCTCTCACTGCAAAAACGCGTTCGGTGTGATCGGGGCCTTACGGTGCGTTCACACTACAGCGTCAAATTTGTGCTCAGTGCCGCTGGCAACGTTACAACGCCACTGCTTTGGAAAGTGTCAAATTTAGAGCAGAGCACGCCTCTGAAAAACAATGTTTACACCCTTGCGCTTCATTTGTCTTTTTTAATGGCGGTTCACAAAATAAACTGTAGCATATAATGAAAACATGCAAAGTACATTTACTTTCCAATACTATGTGATTTCAGCTCAGTAATTCACCAGTTTCAGTAACACGCGTCATAGTTGCCTTGCCTACTTCTCACAGCGATTGGTTGTCGCCCAGCGTTTTGCGCTCGAGATTTGCATAAAGTTGAGGAATGCCCAACCTTTTGACGCTCTCAGCTGCTCTCAACGCTTTCTCTGCGCCGCTTCCAATCCCAAAATGCACCACGCGACCGTTTACGCGCAACTTCCATATGAATGAATTGAAAACGCTCGCTTCGCCCCGCTCGCTACGTGCCAGTGTGAACGCACCGTTAATGTTCCTTTCTGACCGTCTTCTCCCCTTTTTGATCCTTTCTGTTTTTCATGCTTTCTGTAATAAATAGTTTAACAATAGGCTACTTTATTTTACGGTGGCCGACAGAGGCCAACGCGCTGCAAACTTAAGAAATCACATGCAAACAGAAAAACGACAACAAATTAAGAAAACATCTTCATCCGTTTGACAACACAGGCGCTGCAAATCCTCACAACGCAAACACAAATACAGAAACGCGCTGCAAATTCTCACAACACAACAAAACTCAGAAACACGCTGCGAACACACGAGGGCGCTGCAAACTAACAAACGCGCTGCACGGTCCACAACGGAAATGTTTCAGGGGGACCTCAAAAAGTGACAAACCTGGCTGTGTCCAAATTCAGGGTCTACATCCTTCGGAGGACTCATTTGAAGGATGTTACGTCACAGCGCAGCGACGAAGGCTGTCCAAATTCATAGGATCCTTCAAATGCGGCCCACAAATACGTCCTCCTTTTCCCCGAATTTGAAGGATGGGTCTGGTGGATCCTTTCCCGTCCTACTTATCCCACAATTCCTTTCGGCAGAGCGCTTCCAGTATTTTCATATAATGGCGGACGAAGCAAGCGGTAGTAATGATGGAAGTTTAAAAAAACTGCCGTTTCAAAAAATATGTTTTTACAGCGGTTGTCTAGTTTGGCCTTTGGTTTTAGCGTTAAGCTTTTTTTTTTTTTTTTTTTTACATTTGTATGTATATATGATAAAAAACAGCACTTTCATAAACTAGCTTCTTTCTTACTGCCTGTGTGAATATCCCCTTACACACAGCTAATTTCTTGTTGGTGATTGAAGGTGTTTTTAACGCTTTTAGGGATGAAAGAGTAGTTATTTTGTTTTGTGCAGTACAGATAACCTTACTTCTTGCTTAGCGCTGTCACGGTTGCTAGGCCAGTGGTTCTCAAACTTTTTCAGCAGGAGGCCCCCTTGTGTAGGGTGAATCCTTTTGTGGCCCCCCAAAAGAAAACTCGTGATGCAAAGCATCCTCAAATTTACAATTTTACTCAATTTTAGATTGTACCAAAAACGAATGGATTTGTACAATGGCGCAATAACAATTCTGTCTGTAGTGTTATTTCTCTGATTTTAAATATACAACATTTGTTAAATTCTACATTTCATAAAATATAATTGTTTTAAAACAGTTTTGACTGTTGAAAATAACATTGACTAAAAAGTGCAACAAAAGTATTGAATACTAAATTGTAATTTTTTGTCCATATTAAATGAATACTGAAAAGTTAATTTACATATTCTTTGCAAAAAAGCAAAAAAAAAAAGCAAAAAAGAAGTGCATTCAACTTTTTACATGTAACAGTGGCAATAGTTTTGTTTGCAATTTGAATCAATCTTTTTTCAGCAATATTTTTTTCTGCTGTATGCCTCGTTCCAGGCAACTCGTTGCCCGTGTTTTTCTAACCTTCTACCCGTGAAAGTGCACCGAAGCATCGGTCAAACCAGTGATTTCCTACCAAGTTCCGAGCTCTGACGTATAGCCCGAGAAATGACAATGTCAGCCCTTACTGGTGCGTTTTTTTTTTTTTTTTTTGCAAGAAGTACACGGTGGAAAAATAAAGCTTATGGCAATATAACGTTATATAATAAAAAAATAATAAATGCGTCCAGGCAGTTTGGCGTGACTTGCCTGGAACGCTACAGTCGCGAGTAGTGGTTTGAAGTCATGATTTACCAGCTCAAAAACCTGCGCAGCATTATTCATCCCCGATCGTGTGAGGCTTTTTACATTTGGCTATTCACATGGCTGAAAGATACAATGCTTGCTGTGTTTTTTCAGGTACTGTCAGTGATGTAGTGGAGGGTATACGCAGGTATACGTACCCACTTCTTTATCAGCCAAAATCAGGCCAGTCCACCACATCCAGTCATACGTGAATAAATGTAAATATTCACTAAAAACACCCAATAAAGACAGTGATGATGCAGTCAGGACCGTGGCGCCGGCTCGCTTTGAAATATATTTGATGATCGCGCCTGATGAGCCTGCGGCTGCGGCTGCGCCAGCTCTGTCTCCCGCACCCCAGTAACTTTAATTTGAATCAGTACATAACGAAAACAATACCTTACAAATAAAAAGAAGCAGCTTTTTACGATCAGAAATTTCTTAAACCAGTAAACCCCTGTAAAATTATCAGTCAAAGGATCCGGTAAACGAATTCCTTCAAATAGTAAGTTCAAAACCAAACGATCTCATCAGAGAGTCACGTAACATTATTCACCCACTTCTCCAGGCACCCACTGCTACACCACTGGTCGTGATGTTAGCCAGTCTTACCTTCTGCTTGAAAAAAATCCTTACTTTTATTTGCATGCGCCGGCTGAACTGATGTGAGATGTCGGTTGAGTTTATTTGGTTTCAGCACTTTAACGGATAAAATCTTCAAGCACAGTGTGCACTGTGGTCTGCCATCACTATATTCCATAAAGCCATATTTTAGGTTTTTTTCACGCTATGCTCTTTATTAACCCTCTCAGCTGAAACACTGCATCCTCTATCTAAAAACGTATCCATTTAAAAGAGTCTTTAGCATTAATCAACGTGTTTATGGCTAACTGTTCTGTGCACTAGTACATCAATGAACGTTTTGGTGACTTTTCCGCATAGTAAGCAGAGTAACAATTTAATTTTATTATTTGTTTAATATTTAACATAGTTTACATGTTAACAATCCTGACGTGCATACAGGTAAAATATATATTGTTAATTATTTTCTAATCTAGATTCTGGAATTTCTATGCGGCCCCCCTAGCGCCATCTGGTGGCCCCCCAGGGGGCCGCGGCCCCCAGTTTGAGAACCACTGTGCTAGGCGACAGGATATGAGCAACGGGGAAGGGAGGGAACTGAAAGAAGTGTAGGCTGTCCAAATTTACTGCCACCTACTTCCAGGTTTTGCGGTCTTCGGAGGACCCCTCCTCCTTCAACCTGGTAGGAAGGATCCTAAGGAGGATGCAGACCCTGAATTTGGACACAGCCCCTATCTAGGACCTGATGAGTTCGTCACTTTTTGAGGTCCCCCTGAAACATTTCCGTTGTGGACCGAGCTATATGCAGCGCTTTTGTTAGTTTGTAGCGCCTTCATGTGTTCGCTGCGCGTTTCTGAGTTTGGTTGTGTTGTGAGAATTTGCAGCGCGTTTCCGTATTTGTGTTTGCGTTGTGAGGATTTGCAGCGCCTGTGTTGTCAAACTGATGAAGATGTTTTCTTAATTTGTTGTCGTTTTTTCTGTTTGCATGTGTTTTCTTGTTTGCAGCGCGTTGGCCTCTGTCGGCCACCGTATTATTTCAACACCTATCACTTCTATCAAAATGTCTTGGAGAATGTCTAATTCCCAAACATAAGCACTGTTGAATCACACAGTCACAGATATTATTAATCATTCAGTATTTCAGTGTTATTATTCATAAACATTTTTCCTTATTCAGGAGTCATTTAATTATATACAACACCATTCAAATTAAAAACTGGGGTTGGTAAGATTTAAAAGAAAGAAAGAAAGAAAGAAAGAAAGAAAGAAAGAAAGAAAGAAAGAAAGAAAGAAAAGAAAAAGAAATAGTGACAAAGAATACTAAAATGTTACTTAAATTTTGTTTAAATAAATGCAGTTCTTTTGTACCTTCTATTTCTCAAAGAAACCTGAAAAATCAGTTTTCACCATTAACTGTTTTCAATACTAACATTACTAAGAAATATTTCAGCATGTATGTTCCAGCTAATCAGCATATTATTATGACTTTTGAAGACTTACATTATGAAATATATTATTTTTAAAAAATATTATTTTAAATTGTAACAATATTTCATAATATTACAGTTTTTACTGTATACAAATGTCTTGCCTAAATTTTTAACTGAAAAAAATTTATATTAGGAGGTGAATTTAAAGAGAGGAGTGAGATCATATGGCCCATTAAAAAATAGTTTACAGGACCAAATATTGTCAAAGTGTCGAAGTCAAAGGCAAAGAGAGTTAAACTGCTTGCTCTATGCATTGGTGAGGCACTATGATGGAGATTTCATTCAAGCTCTGATTTCCTCCTGGTAATAAAAGACAAATGGCAGAAAAATCAGAAATAAAGTCTGCACTTGATGCTAAGAGAATTGTTCTCTGCAGTTGGGTCACAGACTGGTTGTGACTTCAAGACAGTAAACATGGAAACAAATATTAATATACCACAATCATATGTCCCTGTACAGTAATAAACAAAAAACAAAACCAGAATTTGCTTTAAAAAAGTGAAGTGAAAGTGTAGGCAGTTAGTGTGGTTAAGATATACAGTATATGTTTATGCTCCAAACGTTACATCAGCGAACGGGAACCTCAGTTTAAAAATATCCAAATGATTAACAAATGTTGCATCAGAGCTGGGAAAATTTTAATTTTGAAATTATTTTAATGCAATCTTCTCATTCCCCTTAGCATAAATACAAAACGAAACTTTGTCCAAACTTTACTTACTGGTACATTTTAATAAGACCAGGAATCTTATGATGCAAACGATTATTTTGAACACACACAAAGAATTTTTTAGAGTTCAAACACACTCGTATAGCATGTTCATAGTAATACAGTAAACAGTCATTTCAAGGTGTTACGATTTTGATGATAATTCTAGGGTGTAGAAAGTAACATTTAGATAGTGATTTTTTTTGGTGAAATGTTGGTGGCAAGAAAGCAAACCTAAATCGAAAAATATAATGCCAAATGAAATTTATTTATACAAAAGTAGAAATGATTTAAGCAAAGGAGGAAATGTAAAATATATACAATGGAGAAACAAGAAAAAGAAATAATATGCACAAGTCAAAATAGATTCAAACAAATCAATAAATAAACCCAAGGGAAAAGGGACATAAGTGGCGCCAAAGGAAAGAAAATAATATAACAAAACCCCAATCTAACTTAGCATTAACCTCTACCCTAACTATAAATAAAAAGGAAAAGAAAAGTCTTCAGCGTAAAAACGCCCTAAATAAACTATACTAACTAAGCAAAACAAAATCTACAGGTGTGGCGCTCACTCCTAACCTGGTGTGTTTAAACAGTCTGGTTACTACGTGTGGTACCGTGTACGTCACGTGACATCTTCCTATCCTCTTTTCCCAGGGAAAAACTAACGATCACCAGATAGTAGCACGAGTTACAAAATGCGTATTTGCAACGATAGAATAATAACTGTAGACATACTAAGTATGACAAAAAAACAACAACCAGGTTAGAACAGAATCAAACAGAACAGAACACAAAGTAGGAGCGCAAGCAAGCTCGCGAACGCTCATTCCGGCGTCTCTTTAAACTGGAGCAGTTGTCCGTGATTGGCAGCGCGGGTGGCGACGTCACTCCGGTTAACAATGACAGGCACCTTCCTGGCCAATTGGAAACCAAGGGGAGTAACCTGAGAGATGACAGTGAGAGAAAACAAAAGAAAGAACGCAACACACCGGCAAACTCATAGGGCCGTAACTGTTATGAAGCAGACGGGACAACAAGGTAAGTATAATACAGGTGATGTTTATTTATACAAGCAGCAGTGCCGGAGGTGAATGGTGAGTTCGTGAAGGTGAGTAAGACTTGAAGTGATGAATTCAGAGCTGGATGGTAACGTGAAGAGAGTAACAGGTCCTTTCCGTTACAGGTGGCGAGACTGGAGGATTCCAAGAACGAAAGCCAGAGGGGTACAGAGAGTTCGTGGATCCGCCACCCTCCGCTGACGCGGAAGTCAGCTTACGGCCACACACCACTGACGACTGGAAACTGTGAAGACACAGAGGACTGGCGCTTGGAAGACTGGAACGAGACAGAGATCAGGTAAGTACAATTGGGTAAGTAATCTTGATAGTGATACTCGCTAAGAGACACTGGAAGTCCGCTTTCTCTAGAACGAGCCCGGACAATGAGTGGTGTGTGGAGAGTGGCTTTTGTGTGCTGGTGGTGATAGAGTGCAGGTGTCCATTAATCAGTATTCAGGTGAAGGTGATCTGGGAGTGATTGTGGGTGCAGAACCTGACCAATCCGTGACACTACCCCCCTCCCCAGGGCCCGCTCCTGAGGGCCGAAGTCTCTTGCGCCGTGGTGGTCTACCTCGTCCTCGGGGTGCAGGGAACTCAGGATGACTAGCGTGGAACTCCTCAGTGAGCGTGGGATCTAGAATGTCGTCTCTTGGGACCCATGACCTCTCCTCTGGTCCATAACCCTCCCAGTCAACCAGGTACTCGAGTAGACCACCACGACGACGAGACCGGAGGATCTCCCGGACGGAATAGACGGCTCCATCTTCCAGCATGAGGGGGGGAGGAGGTTCCTCTTCGTGGTCAGGTTCTGTGGAGGGAGTGAGAGGTGGATGAAATGGTTTCAATAGTGAGACATGGAAGGTGGGGTGAATGCGATACTCAGGTGGGAGTTGAAGCCTGTAGGTGACGGGGTTGACCTGTTCCAGGATGTTGAAGGGACCAACAAACCTGGGACTTAACTTCTTGGAGGGCAGTCGCAGACGGATATCCCGAGTGGAAAGCCACACTTGATCGCCTGGCCTGAATTCTGGAGCTGGGGCCCTCCTCCGATCAGCGAAGGCTTTCTGTCTGCGTACTGCCCTCTGTAGGTGGTGATGTGCTTCGTCCCAGACCCTCTCGCTCTCCCGGAACCAGTAATCCACTGCGGGGACCTCAGATGGTTCACCATTCCAGGGAAATAGCGGTGGTTGGAATCCGAGGACGCACTGGAATGGTGTGAGGCCGGTGGACGGTTGCCGCAGTGAATTTTGGGCATATTCTGCCCAGCCCAGGAACTGGTTCCAGGAGTTCTGGTGGTTGTGGCAGAAGGTCCGGAGGAACCGCCCCACTTCCTGGATTTTCCTCTCCGTCTGGCCATTGGACTGCGGATGATAGCCAGAGGAGAGGCTGATGGTCACACCTAGGAGACGGAAGAAGGATTTCCATAGACGGGAGATAAACTGAGGACCGCGGTCCGATACAATATCCTCAGGTATTCCATACTGACGGAAGACGTGATTGAACAGGAGTTGGGCCGCTTCAAAGGCAGTGGGTAGCCCTTTCAGGGGCAGTAACTTGCAGAACTTGGAGAATCGATCCACTATAACAAAGATGCAGGTGTTTTCATCCGATGCTGGCAAGTCCGTCATAAAATCCACTCCCAGGTGTGACCAGGGGCGGTTCGGGATCGGCAAGGGATGGAGCTTACCTGCGGGCAAATGCCTGGGACTTTTGGACATGGCGCACTCCTTGCAACCCTGGATGAACCGCTGCACATCCCTTGCCATCCCAGGCCACCAGAAGCGCTCGGATAGCAGCGAGAGGGTGTTGCTGGTCCCGGGATGTCCAGTGCCCAGGGAAGTGTGGATGGAGCGAATGAGATCTACCCGTTGTGTCCTAGGAATGTAACGTCGATCAGGAGGGCAACCCGGCGGAGGGCGAGGTTCAGGAGTAGCGACACTAGGAGGAGCTGACCATTCGATGGGGTTGATGAAGATGTCTTGTGGGAGGATATTGCTGGGAGGCTCAGTGGAATCAGTGGAGTCGTGGATTCTAGACAGGGCATCTGCTCTTATATTTTTTGGACCGGGACGATAGGAGATGGAGAAGTGGAACCTTGAAAAGAACAGTGCCCACCTGGCCTGACGTGGGCACAGCCTTTTTGCATCACGGAGGTATTGGAGGTTTTTATGATCTGTGAGTACCTGGAAAGGATGATTAGCTCCCTCCAACCAGTGTCGCCACTCCTCCAGGGCGAGCTTGATGGCGTTGTTCCCGGTTGCCGATGTCATAGTTCTTCTCCGCCGGGCTGAACTTCTGGGAGAAGTAGGCACATGGATGGAGTAAACTTGGGGTTCCGTGATGCTGGGAGAGAACTGCTCCGACTCCTGAGGTTGATGCATCCACCTCCACCACGAAAGGGAGGTCGGGATCCGGATGGCGCAGAATAGGAGTCTGGGTGAAGGCGTCCTTGAGGGATTGGAAGGCTGCGGCGGCTTCGGGGTTCCAGGTAAGTTTAGTCGGTTTTCCTTTGAGTAGGTTGGTTAATGGAGTTGCAATGATACTGTAACCTTGAATGAAACGGCGGTAGAAATTAGCAAAACCGAGGAATCTCTGGAGTTCTTTGACAGAAGAGGGTTTTGGCCAGGACGTGACAGATGACACCTTCCTCTCGTCCATACGAATACCTTCACGGTCGATGACGTATCCCAGGAATTGAACGGATGGAAGGTGGAATGAACATTTTTCTGCTTTCAGGAAGAGTTGGTGTTCCCTGAGTTTCTGGAGGACCTCCGCAACGTGGTGGATGTGTTCGGTCTCACTCCAGGAGTATATGAGGATATCGTCAATATAGACAATCACTGACCGATGGAGAAACTCCCGGAGGACTTCATGTATGAAGTTTTGAAATACGGAAGGGGTGTTGACCAGGCCATAGGGCATGACGCAGTACTCATAGTGGCCTGTAGGGGTCACGAAGGCCGTCTTCCACTCATCCCCCTTCCGTATTCTCACCAGATTGTAAGCGCTGCGGAGGTCCAATTTCGTGAAGATGGTGGCTGACCGGAGTTGTTCGAGGGCCGCTGGGACGAGAGGAAGGGGATATTTGAACTTGACTGTGGCTTGATTCAGAATGCGGTAGTCTATGCACGGCCGCAGCCCTCCATCCTTTTTCGCCACGAAAAAGAAGCTGGATGCAGCGGGAGAAGTGGAGGGACGAATGTATCCTTGCTGGAGAGCCTCGTGAATATACTCCTCCATGGCCTTTGTCTCCGGAAGTGACAACGGGTAGATCCTTCCCCTGGGCAAAGGAGCATCAGGAATCAGGTCTATGGCGCAGTCCCATGGCCGATGGGGAGGTAGCTGGGAAGCTCTCTTGGGGCAGAAGACGTCCTGGAAAGAGGAGTAGATATCCGGAATCTCGGTGGATCGTTGCTCCAGAGGGCTCTCGATGGATGTGGCGCAGACAGGAATGGGTCTTGGTATCGGACGTGGAACTTCTGGAAAGCACTCTGGAAAACAGTCATGGCCCCACCGGATTACCTCTCCATTGCCCCAAGAGATGATGGGATTGTGCTTCACCAGCCACGGGCGCCCCAAGATGATGTCCATGGTGGCCCCCTCCAGAACCAAAAGTTGAATGTTTTCTTGGTGAAGAGCTCCAATCTGAAGGTGGATGGATTGGCATTTACGATGGATGCAGGGTCGTGCAGTGATGGAACGTGTTATGGGCTGAATCTGGTAGACGCTCGACGAAGCTTCGGTTCGGAGCTGTAACTGGCGACAGAGGTTGCCCGAGATGAAGTTTCCCGCTGACCCGGAGTCGATGAGAGCGTGGGCTATGACAGAAGATGTGGAGGTGGTTAACTGCACACATGTAGACAGAGGATACATCTTTTCAACTTCGGACTGGATAACACTCACCGCGGTAGGAACAGGACGAAGGGGGCATTTCATCCGAACATGCCCACTGGCTCCACAATAGAGACACAAACCCCGGGTCAGCCTTCTCTGTCGCTCAGCGGCTGATAGTCTACCAGATTCAAGTATCATAGGTTCTGGTTCTGGAGGGCTGGCGGTCTCCACTGGGCGGAGGAGTGCATTAGAAGAGACATCGGAGAGAGTCTGATATGATTGCATACGGTCAGAACATCTGATGGATTGCTGTATGAAACGCTCTAGACCCATAGCGTCATCCAACGCAGCTAGTTGGAGGCGAAGACGGGGTTCGAGCCCGAGACGATAGGTGGTCAGCAACGACCGCTCGTTCCATCCACTGGCAGCGGCTAGGGTTCGAAACCGTAAGGCATACTCATGAGTGGACATCGATCCTTGTGATAAGTGATAGAGCTGCTCACCCGCTGATACTTCCCCGTCTGTACGGTTGAACACTTCTTTGAAGTGATTGATGAATGCCTGGATGGAACGAGTGGCCGGCCCGCTTTGCTGCCACATCGATTCGGCCCACTTCAAAGCTGGTCCTGTGAGAAGAGAGGTGATAAACGCTATTTTAGACTGGTCTGTAGGATAGAGCGCTGGTTGCATAGTAAAGACAAGAGAACATTGCAGTAGAAATCCATTGCACTCCTCCGCCCCGCCAGCGTAGGGCGCTGGTCGGGCCATGGGACTGGATGGTGGTTCCGAAGAAGTGCATGGAGGTACGGGTGCCGGCGGTGCGGAAGGGGTGACAGATGGAGATGACAGCAAAACCTTCCGCAGAGTATCCACCAGTTCCTGAAATGGATCCTGAGCACTCATGCTGCTTACTGTTATGGTCCGGGCTTCCTGTTATGAAGCAGACGGGACAACAAGGTAAGTATAATACAGGTGATGTTTATTTATACAAGCAGCAGTGCCGGAGGTGAATGGTGAGTTCGTGAAGGTGAGTAAGACTTGAAGTGATGAATTCAGAGCTGGATGGTAACGTGAAGAGAGTAACAGGTCCTTTCCGTTACAGGTGGCGAGACTGGAGGATTCCAAGAACGAAAGCCAGAGGGGTACAGAGAGTTCGTGGATCCGCCACCCTCCGCTGACGCGGAAGTCAGCTTACGGCCACACACCACTGACGACTGGAAACTGTGAAGACACAGAGGACTGGCGCTTGGAAGACTGGAACGAGACAGAGATCAGGTAAGTACAATTGGGTAAGTAATCTTGATAGTGATACTCGCTAAGAGACACTGGAAGTCCGCTTTCTCTAGAACGAGCCCGGACAATGAGTGGTGTGTGGAGAGTGGCTTTTGTGTGCTGGTGGTGATAGAGTGCAGGTGTCCATTAATCAGTATTCAGGTGAAGGTGATCTGGGAGTGATTGTGGGTGCAGAACCTGACCAATCCGTGACAGTAACACAAGGTATCCCTCCATTTGTAAAAAGAAACAATACGGCAATAAGTAAGAACCAGGGTGGCTGCCAGCAGAAATAACCTTAAGGACAGAGAAAAACAAAACAAAACGATTAAATCCAATTGAACATGCATTTCACCTGCTGAATAAGATACTATAGGCAGAAACTCCACAAAACAGCTGTAAATGGCTGAATTAAAGTATTTCAGAGTATGAGACCAAGAGTCAGGTAATATCTATAGGTTGTAGAATCACTCCTGTGATTAAATGCAAGGAATTTGTAGCTAAATACAAATACAAAAAAAAGTTCTGCTCTTTTAAGGTGGTAAACATGTATGAGTTGAAACAGCCAATAATAAACCATGCATCATTTTTATCCTTATTTACAGATGTCTTTACTCAACAGCGAAAAAGCAATTTTGCCTTCACTGTTCCAATACTTATGGAGGCCACTGTATGTAGATATAGATATATATGTTTGCATCTATATGTGACCCTGGACCACAAAACCAGTCATAAGGGTCGATTTTGTTGAAATTGAGATAAATACACTTTCCATTGATGTATGGCTTGTTAGGATAGGACAATACTTGGCTGAGATACAACTATTTGAGAATCTGTAATCTGAGGGTGCAAAAAAAAAATCTAAATACTGAGAAAATCGCCTATAAAGTTGTCCAAATTAAGTTCTTAGCAATGCATATTACTAATCATAAATTAGGTTTTGATATATTTACGGTAGGAAATTTACAAAATATCTTCATGGAACCTGATCTTCACTTAATATCCTAACGATTTTTGGCATAAAAGAAAAATCGATAATTTTGACCCATACAATGTATTGTTGGCTATTGCTACAAATAACCTGTACTACTTAACACTGGATTTGTGGTCCAGGGTCACATATGCAACGAGTGATGCAAAAGTTTGGCGTCAGTAAGTTTTTGTTGATGTTTTGTTGAAGTTTAGCTCACCTGCTTACCTTACCTTGTTTTGTGTGTGTGTGTTTGATTAAAATAATAATTTGCATCAAAAGTTTGGCATCTGCGAGTTTTTTTTTTTTTTTTTAATAAGAATTTAATCTTTTTATTCAGGCACATTAAATTGATCAGTAAAATAATTAGAATGGTTTCTGAAGAATTATGTGACACTGAAGAATGAAGTAATGGCTGCTGAATTTAATTGCTTTTATTAATTAATTTCAATTACTAATAACAAATACATTTGAAATATATACGTTTGGATGAGAGGAAGTGATCCTCTCACTACCTCCTATTCTTTCATATCCTATTACATAACGCTCATCCAAAGACTTCCACATGTTCAGAAACTCATAAAGTGGTATCTAAATGTCATGGTTAAAATTTGACTGAAGACATTTCCTGTTTTTACAGAAGGAGGAACCATGTGAACAAATATAAGGGTCAGAACATCACAGGACAGCGCAGCTAGTGGCAAAACACAATTATTTACAGCCGAGGAGACCCAGCCAGTAAGGTAAATGATCTGATGGTCACTGTCAAGAAGGAAAAAAAAAAAAGCAATGCAATAACAAATTGCAAAACAATTACAAATTATAGTATATTATTATTTCACATTATTTATTTATTTATTTTCAGATGATTCCAGTGTTGATGTTACTCATGGCAGCTCTTGTAGCTGCAGATGAGCCAATGATGGATCTCTCAAGACCAGCAGAGCCTGACAGTGTCTCTCTTTCTGTGGTTCACTGTAATTCTACTGCCGCCTGTCCTGATGGAACAACATGCTGTCTGAGTCCTTATGGTGTGTGGTACTGCTGTCTATATTCAATGGTAAGTGAATCACATTAAAATGTGCAATTGTTTTACACTATTAAATGTATGGTTTAACATTTGTTCATTCTCCTCTCTCCTTCAGGGTCAGTGCTGCAGAGATGGGCTTCATTGCTGTCCTCATGGTTATCACTGCGATTCGACATCCACCCGTTGTTTGAGGGGGTGGTTGAATCTGTCATCTTCTTCCCGGATGGCCACCAAAGCTATCCAGAAACCTCAGGTCAGTGATGAAAATTTCATGCTACAATGACCTATATAGTTGACAGACATATGACTTTTACTCACCGTTTCCGGCAGCAATAAAACATGGTTAAGCATTTTCTAACTGCAAATAATAAACGCATATGCATATGACTTATGAAACAATCAAAGGGTTGAAAACACATTTTGTATTGTGTTCTCAATTACAATAAACAGTGATTTAAATTTCTCCCTTCGTTTATAAAAAGAAACAACAGGGTAATGAATGCTGTGTGGTTTAAATGCATAACTTATATAGTATATAGTGTATATTATTATATTATATAACATTATATTATTCAAAAATAATTATTTGGGCTGTAAATATTAAGTGGTTATTTTCTAAGTAGGTGAACTTCTGGCTATGTGCTCACAAGCGTATTTCCTTTGAATGAAATATCTTTTTTGCAGTCTGTGTCCTTTGACCAGACTCTCAAATGGCAGGGCGAGACTGAGATGGTTCACTGTAATGGAAATGTCTACTGTCCAGTGGATCAGTTCTGCTGCAAGACAGCGGCTGGCCAGTGGGGGTGCTGCAACGGTAAAACAAACTTTATTTTGCTGTAATAATCATACAGAATCATTAAGCTTTTGCATATGCAGTGCAGTGTAAAGTTTTGTTTCATTGGGTTATACTTTGTATTTCTTTCTTTCATAGAGATGGTGTTGTGATTAAACATCCCATGTGACCTGGGTGCAGCTCTCATCAAAAACTGCCAAAGTGCAAGAGGCTTTCAAATGTCAGTTACTGTTGAGAGAAAGCAATAATATACATCCGAGTTGAAATAATCAAAGGTCATTGTCATTTAATAAATAAACTTTGGTTTTGAAAGTGTTTTTATTTGTTTGTATTTTTTATCATCTAGGCTACATGCATTGTGTTTATGAATAAGTCAGTGTTTATTAAATATTTTTAAGGCAATAAATTACACTCTAAATAATACTGGGTTAAAAACAAACATTTTTGGGTTATTTAACAGTATTAGACAGAACACATGCTGGGTTATTGTGACCCAACTTTTTATTAAGTATATTTAAGTTCAAGTTTATGTAGTAAGTATACAGATATTGGTGTACTTTTAAGTGTACTATTTCAATACTCCTTGGGACTAAATTGGCCCAATTTCTAGTATATAAAAGTATACTTTTAAGTATACTTTAAGTATAACAGTAGTACACTTTGAGTACACAACTAGTTTACATCTATGTTGTCAGTTTTTCAGTATACTAAAGGTAAACTTATAGGTGTACTGAAAGTTTACTAATTAAATACTTTTTATGCATTTTTAGTACACCTTGAAGTACAGTCTAAGTAAACTACTAGTTCAGTAGTTTTATACTCATAGTAAAAGTAAACTTTAAGTGAACTTTACATAATACTTTAAGTATACTACTATGTCCCTATTTATTAATTTGTATATATTTTGTTATATGAATATCTGAACATACAAAACATCACAAGAAAGAACAGAGTATCTCCTTGTAAACAAAAACATTTTTTTAGCTTCATGCATTCTTTTTTATAAACACTTGAATGTGAGTAAGTTTCATAGATAAAATAAATAACATTTTGAACAAAACCTAAGAAAAAAGACTTTTCATGATAATCAAAACGTAGATGAAATTGAACAACTCCCAAATACTTGACAGTCATTATTACCTCTTCATTGGTCGACATTTTATCCCATAACGTTACACAGATTTACATATCTATGGTTTTGATGCTGTTTTACGTCTGACGATTGTCTTAGACTACATGTGGAAGCATCCGTTTTGGTTTCTTCTCCACTTGTGTTTTTGAAATTCTGTACAGAAGATGTAAAATAGCGCCCCTGGCGTATATCAATGAAAACAGGGATTCTCAGAGCACAAGTATAGCTCAAATATATGTAGACTTTTTTTTTAAGCAAAGTCAAGTATACTTAAATGTCATTTGAAGTATATTTCTGAGAAGTATATAAAACACATTTCTGAGAAGTACGTAAAAAGTAGAGTGAAAGTATGCTTTCCTATTTTTAGTTTAAAAGACGTATAGTAATAGCACACTTGAATAAACTTATTTTTCGCTGGCTTGTTTTTTGACATAATGCTGGGTCAGTCAACCTCCTGAAGGTTTTTCATTTTAAATAATAAAAATGCACTAGGACAAGAACAGTTCATATACAACTTTTTTTAATTCAATGTCAGTTTTTTACAATCATAAAAACATAAAAAACATTCAGTAAAGGTTTTAGGATGTAACAGCAGCAGCAATAGCAGCTAATAGGAATTAAGAAATAAGAAATAAGAAAACTGCTATCAGTATGCTGTTCCAGTTCATTAAATGACTAGTCTAAATATTCATGACTTATCTTATATTCATGTTTGACTAGGCCTGGCTGGGAAAGTGGCCAAAACCCCTCTAAAACAAGCCCGCTGACCAGCTATGACCAGCAAAACCAGCCTGGTTGACCAGCTAAAACCTAGGCAGGTTATCCCAACATAGTGAATTGCTTTCGTTTTTTTAGTTTTATCATTTTTTTCGCCAAGAGTTCCACTCGGTTCAGCGGCAATGTTTACGTTAATTGCCAGCGCAATGGCCGACTTCCGGATAGATGATGTAACGTGAAAACACTCTATTGTTGTCAGAGGAGCGCATGGAAACTTTGTTACATATAACAGCGAAGACACATCGTAGGCCTTATTTATAAAGTGTGCGTACACTCAGATTTGATCTTAGAGTGTGTGTACGCTTAAATCCACGCAAACGCTCATAATTATAAAAACTGCCTTTGAAATGGAAAATTGTTTAGCGTTACGTCAGAGTCCGAGCAGACGTACACACATTTTCTTGTCAGAGTACTGCAGGTTTTTGGAAATGCAAGCTGTTCTTGCAGCTTGCTGTTAAAACTGAAAGGATTTGGACGATGACTGGTGATCTTTTATATGTTAATGACATTAATCAGGGGTCGTTTACAAGTTAGAGAGCTGAAACCATTTAGGTGCGCGCAAGTTCAAGACCATTTCCCAGATAGCACATGTACGTCTGCAAGATGTCTGTTAAAGATCACTTGATCTGGAAAGCATCTGCTGTGTACAAACATCTGACAGATGTCTGTAAGATGTCAATATTATTGTTATTATTATTGTTATTATTATTATTTATTCTCATTCTTATTTTTTAAAGTTATAATTCAATACAAAATTATAATATTACTTGCCTTTCTGATTGTCCTCCACCCTTTCCAGATCTCCATAAATCTCCTACTTGTTGTTATTATTATTGTCATTTTTTATTATTATTATTATTGTTGTTGTTATTGTTGTTATAGTAATTATGGATATTATTATTGCTATTAATATCTGATATCTTCAAGGGCTTCCTTTTTTTTTTTTTTTTTTTATCTGTTATTACTATTATTACTACTATTATTATTATTATTATTATTATTATTATTAATCTGTTAGACATTTCACCTAGGTACTACCTCTCCCACCTCAAGTTGCAATAACTGGCTCACATGCGCAGGCATTCACATACACACATGATCATAATTGTTCACAGATATAGAAATACATACACTGTTATATGGATGCACTTATAATATTGGATATCACTATATATGTTGAAAATGAGTGTGTATCTGGCTTCTTTATCTAAATAATGTCATTCTTTTTTAATTTAATTATTCTGTTTTTGTTACGTGTTATATGTTTAGTGTAATACTGTCACATTCACAACTTGCAAAAAAAAAAAAAAAAAAAATATATAAAAAAAAAAAAAAAAAAAAAAAGATGTCAGTTTTACATATATTCTAAATCATAAACATCTTAAAGACATCTAATAGACGTCTATTTGACATCTGATAGGAAACATCCTATAGACGTAGGATGTCAGATGAGCAAACACTCTAAAAAAAATTCTTCCAGATGTAAATGCAGACCTCCGCTAGACATCTTTGAGATGTACATGTGCTATCAGGGTTGCGATTCATAGATTTCACATCTGAAAGAGAAGCGTACGTGCGTTTTCTGTGCCTACACTTATTCTATGAATCACACATACGCATATTTGAGAGATGATCATAGGATCAAATTTAGGATGGTTTCTGCACAACATTTTATAAATGAGGCCCCGTGTTTAAGCCCTGGTTGCTCATTTGTTTGGCGGAAGGTCTTTTAAGTTTCTTATGGTACTAATCTGGAGTCTGTGAACTTAAAAAGCTAACTACTACCACGTGTTAGTCTTTATTGGTCTTAATATATTAATTGAGTCAATGAGATCTTGTCACACTATTGACGAAGGCAGCAAGCCGAAACGTTTTTTCATTTGTTTTTATCTCCTGCTGAAATAAAGAGATTTTGGCTGAACACATCATTTGGGTTAAAAAAATAACCCAGCATTTGGAACGGAATGAGCTCATATGATCAAACACTTATGATGCTTATGATCCAATTTTGGTGATTCGGTGACTCATCAATAGCCTACACAATACACATCACTCTCACTGGTCATGGCCTAAACTGACATAATATACAAAAAGGGTCACTGAATGAACTTTGAACAAATCTGGGATGAATCAAAATCCCCACAATTGCCATGCAAGACAATAACCACCATAAACATCACAGGAGACAAGTCCCTGACCCTGTCGATAATAAGATATGATGAAATTTTCCAACATTTAATATTTTTGATTTTGCTCTGATGTACTCCATTATGTGGTGCTGTGTTTTGTCAGCACAAAAAATAAATAAAATTTAAAAAGTAAATGTACTTTGTTACTACCCACTGCTGAAATTCTCTGTTTAAATCAGTGGATAAAGGCCTGTCACGTCATGTACAAAAGATCATTTAGGTCAAAAGGTCATTTAAACCATATAATATCTTAATAAAGAGATTATCGCAAAAACATATTGGTTTTATGATATAAGCAGTGTTGGGGGTAACGCATTACAAGTTACGCAAGTTACGTAATCAGATTACTTTTTTCAAGTAACTAGTAAAGTAATAGCAGTTACTTTTTTTTCTTTATGTATTTAATCCAAATTTATTAACCAATGCCTTTGCTTCTGACCTTTGTTGATCTAATTCAACCATACTAAGACGTAAAACTTACTTTAGATTAACTCAAATTTGTGCTTGATTTTTCTCATTGCTGAAGTATTGAACTTCCTTCTACTACTACAGTTATATTGTACAGACGTTAATTTACTTTTTCTTCAGTCTTAGGCTTATTTCATTTTTTGGTGTGAAAGGGCTTTTACGTTTGCTAAAAATATAACTTTTTATATTAAAAACAAACAAGCAAGCCCTGCCCAAATTTAAAAAGTAACACAAAAGTAACACAGAAGTAATGTAACACATTACTTTTCATAAAAAGTAACTAAGTAAGGTAATTAGTTACTTTTTTAGGGAGTAACGCAATATTGTAATGCATTACTTTTAAAAGTAACTTTCCCCAACACTGGATATAAGTCATTGCAAGACAATGTGTTTTTTTCATGACATAACATCTTATTACGACATAATTTTGTGAAATAAATAATGATCACGCGCGAAAATGGTTGAAGACGATTTGCAAGCTGTAAATAATAAGCATTGCAAAATAAAAAGGCATATGACCTATTCTTTTATATCCCATTACAACACAATCGTACAAGATCTTATGATTACAGTTTGACTGCATAGATTTACAGTAGGAGGAGCCATGTGAACAAATATATATATACATTTTGTTTTTATCATATTATTATATTATATTATATCACATAATTGATTTATTCATTATTATTTATTCAGATGGTTCCAGTGTTGATGTTACTCATGGCAGCTCTTGTAGCTGCAGATGAGCCAGTGATGGATCTCTCAGACCCAGCAGAGCCTGATAGTGCTTCTGTTACTTGGGTTACAGCTTAGCTGGCAACCTCGAGTCAGGGGGGAGCGGGAGGGGAAACAGCGTTCTACAGTATTTTGAAAGTGATTGCAGTACCAGTTTTGGCCACAATCCTACATACGGTTCCTTTAAATATTAAAAGTACATTTTCATCAGAAATGCACTTGAGTTAAAGTAAAAGTAGGCCTACCCACCTTTAAATTTAGCACAAATTGTACAAAGATTTAGGTAAACGTACTTCCTTATATTACTACCCACCTTGTTACCTCGCGTGTGAGACCTGTCACGTAATTTTTAAATTGTTAATCGTCAGAGCAGTGCTAACAACATTAGCACGTATGCTAACGCATGTGCTAACTGTATGTGTGCGTCTGTAAGGGATAGAGTGTGGGAGAAACCAGACATGGGGACTTGTGACTTGGTGACTTGGACTCGAGTCGACTCGAGTCGCTATTTTTATGACTCGTGACTTGACTTGACAAAAAATAAAATACTTGAGACTTGACTCGGACTTGGAAGTTAAAGACTCGGGACTTGACTTGACTTGAGACACGATGACTTGAATGACTTAAGTGTTAATCACATGTTTTCAGTTTGAATATAAAATATATAAATTATTGTAAAAAAATAAAGTTGATTACCCAGCTGGAGCGCAGGCTGAGAATAGCCTTGTCATGACTGGATCACGACACTAATCAGTCATGCCCTCTCGTACCTTACGCACACCACGCCCACTTAGATCATATATCACATCAACATGTCAGCCGGTGGGGTACCGAGGGTCATCGCTTTCAGATTCAATAATTTTTCGCAAGATGGAAAAAAGTAGAACAGCGCTTTGCAAGACATGCCATATAAAAATTGCAGACAGCCAGACGACAACCTCCAATTTCGTCCGTCATCTGAAGAGCCATTCTGCCCAGTAAGTGCTTGTCAATTTGTTAATGTTATCTGGTTAGTTGGTAGTTAGCTAATGTAATAATAGCTAAAGTAGCCATTAAAGGTTGTATCAGTGACTCATCTAGTTTTATATATATTTTCCCCTTTGAATTAAAGGTACTTGCGCCGTGCTTTTGCAGCGTTAAGCATTGTAGCCAATCACAGACATGTCTGTTGAACGCATTGGCCAATCAGAGGAACGCAAATGAGTCGCTGTGCTGAAGAAGTGTTTAGCGCGAGCTCACCAAGTTCTACACTTTCACAAACCTGTCATTATTATTGGCAATAAACTTAAGATGCAAATAAGAGGTTCACTGCAAAATATTTGATATTCTTAATCTTGATGCTGCTCTGATGCACTCCATTACGCACCGCTCTGTTTGTTGTTAGGAAGACTAAGGGGCCGTTCACATGTAGGTGAACGAATGCCTGGTAAAATGTAGTTAGATAAACATTTAACATTTATTATTTATTATATTTTGCCTTTTTGAATTGAAAATATGCTATAATGTCCTTTATTCATTAAGAGACAATGCATGCATAATTAAAAATAAAATATTATTTGCAAATAGTTAAAATTATTTCACTGATACAATAAGCCTTTCTTTCTTTTTCTTAATTCATTCATTAATTTAAATAAAAATAAACAATTTTAGTTTGGGCCCCGAAAAGCCCCGAATATCCACTGACCTTAGAACCGCCCCTGCTCTGTCTGTCTGTGTGTGTGTGTGTGTGTGTGTGTGTGTGAGAGAGAGAGAGAGAGAGAGATCGAGAGTGAGTGTGTATGTGTGTGAGAGAGAGAGATGAGAGAGAGTGTGTGAGTGAGTGTGTGTGAGAGAGATGAGAAATGTAAAAAAGTTTAATATTGTATGTAAACTCTGTGTTTGAGAGAGAGAGAGAGAGAGAGGGGGGGGGTGTTCAGAGGAGTCTGTTGGATTTTAAGCTGCTATTTGTTTTATGGACTCGATGTTGGAAATTTAAAACATTTCAAACACTGTTGGCAGAAGTGAAAAATAAATGATTTTATGAAGTTACAATTTTGTTCGATTCCATGATGTATTTTACTGAACATGAGTATTTAATATGCAAATCCAAATTATTGTAATTTACTCAGTTATTTTATTTATATCTTGTCTTTTCACTTTATTAAGATCAGATTCTGCAGGTAAAATTACAATAATAAGGTGACTTGACTTGGACTTGACTTGACATAGCCTGCGACTTGACTTGACTTGACTTGCCCAAGAAAAAAATACTTGGGACTTACTTGAGACTTGAAGGTTAAGACTTGAGACTTACTTGAGACTTGCACATGTGTGACTTGGTCCCATCTCTGGGAGAAACAGAGGTTGTGCTTTCCGCACATAATAAAACGTAATATTGTGGAAAATACATGGAAATAATATGTCGTTTTTATCCTGTTGTTTACTGTATTTATTAGTTTGGCCAGTGTCGTTGTGGGTTTTGGTTATTTTGCTGTTTTTGGCTGTAAGGACCTTTGAAATAACTGTAATCGTGTGGCGAAGTGATATAAATGTACTGCGGTCAAATGCTGCCTGGAACTACGTTCGCCGTGAGTTTCCCTGAAAATAATACACACAGTTAGAACGTTCCTCAGCCAATCAGATTCAAGTATTCAGCGACCCCGTAGTATAAGGGATAATGTACAGGCAGCCGGTAGTTATCGCAGAAATAAGCCCCGACAGTGTGATCAGGACCTGACGCAAAGCGGAAGTCTGACCGTTCGTACTTTGAACAGATGCATAAAATGATCGTAATACCTTATTAAGATCCTCTGCTTCATACGTGTCGTAGTCTGTCTCCATTTTTTTTTCTCTTTTAGCCAGTCTTTGAGAAGTTTTATTGCCCATTCTGTATTTTTTGTGTGTTGGCTTCGTAGCTGTCATGCTCTATTTTGTCAAGTTCAGTCTCAGTAAGCTCTCTGTGTCTTGTCGTTGTTTGTTCTTCGTAGTTCAATTTTCGTTTTTTTCGTCTTAATAGGGGAGTCATTTGATTCGTCCGAATCTATCCACTGTTTAAACATTTTGTTTTTACCATACATGTTAAAATTAATGTCGAAATTTTCCATTGTTAATTGTGGTTGTCCAGTGTTTGTCACAAGATGGCGCCAAACGGTAATCTTTGTTGGCACGGAGGGATTTTAAACATACAAGTAGTACCGGCTATGCGTTATTACTATGGAGCAGTTTGAAAAGAACGAACCCAGAAGGGGTTCAGAAAAAAAATGGCAGCTAGCAGCAGGAAGTACCTGCCATTGACAGCCGGAAGCCAGTTACTGGCATTCGGAGGGTAGGAGGGACCTGCCACTTGGTGACAGCCAATCAGCATCGACCAACTTGGCAGCAACCAATCATATGCAACTACGACAGACACCAATGGCAGTGTTTGTTGGAGCGGTACATTTTGAAATTAATGATCGGAGTAATGAATAATTGTTGCCTCGTATGTTTGATTTTAATTTTTATGTTAGCGAACGACAATGTAACTGTCTACTATAGTTAATCGTTAATCTTAGTATGTTAGTGGGCTACAATTAACTTAAAAAATTTAGTTTACTATTAAAAATTAACATGATCAAATAATCTGACATCATACAAAGCCCGTTACGAATTTAAAGGCTTTATTAAACAACCGCAACAATGTTGTTTCTTGAAATACTACAAATGTAAATCTGAACCTTCATAACACAGCTTAAATTATTACAAAATAAAGGTAATAAGCCCGTGTACGTGAGTTGTTGTTGTTGTTGTTGTTTTCTTCCCCTCCGAGCGACAGCTGACGTCCGGTTTTAGTGGCAGGTACTGTCAGCCACTTCCTGCTGACAACTGCCGATTTTTCGCTGAACCCCCTCTCAACGAACCTGCAAATGTCTCAATTGACCAATCAGAATCAAGCATTCCAGAGAGCCGTGTAATAAGCAGTTTTAACCAGGGTTTGACATTACCTTCTTGCTCACCAGCCACTGTGGTTAGGAGGTTTCCAAATGTAGGCTAGCTGCCACTCTGCATAGGCGGTAAACCAAGTTGAGGCTATAAAGCAGCCAAATCTATGAACTACAAACATCATAAAGGCAAGAACTAGACGTGTGTGTTATGTAGGCTGAAAAACATATTTAATGGGACAATTGCAATTTAATAAAAACATTAGAAATTGATAATTATAACGTTTTATTTTTTTAAAAGTTTGATTTAGATCTGATTGGCCATTGCATTTCTAAACTCATTAGAATCATGTGTGATTGGTTATAATGCGAAACACTGTAAAAACGCCTAAAATGAAATACGGTGCAACTTGAGTAAATGTATATGAATCTTGACATACGTGTTTGTTCTTATCATTTCTAGTCAGGTAAGTGAAATATTAGGCTTATATCTTAATTAATGCGGCTTGTACGTATCTTTACCACCTATTAACTTTAGTTTGTCAAAATAGTGCACCCTTTCCTGCTTACTAAGTCCTTATCTATATGATTTAGGAGCTTCCACACATTTTTTTTTTCATGGTTTAGACAGCATACTGTATATTAGCAGAACAGCATATTTAGTAGTACATTAACTGCTGTTGTTTGCATCCGAGTGGCCGCACATCCAGGTAACTGACCAAATTGTGACATAAGTGCAAACCCTCTATAATATCTTAATAAAGAATAAAGGGAAAAATTTAAATGACATAACATGTAATTGTGTGTAAGAAATAACATGCATGTGGCAGCAATGCAACCCATTGTGTTACAATGACCTATATACACTTGACAATCAAATTGCAGTAATGAAAGATGGTTGAGTATTTTTCAAGCTGTAAATAACAAACTGTGTACAATAAAAGGCATGTGACCTGTTCTTTGACATCTTATTTCAACACAATCATATAAGATCTCATGACTACAGTTTGACTGAGCAGATGTCCTGTGTTTACAGTAGGAGGAGCCATGTGAACAAATATAAGAGGTGCGGTCAGGACAGCACAGGACAGCACAGCTAGTTCACACCAAAGGAGAACCAGACCCAGCCAGCAAGGTAAAGACTCTTATTTTCACTCTCAATGAATCCATTATTGACTTTGTCAAATTATCAGTAATATCAAATGTTTTAGCAGAAGTAAAAAATTCTAAGTATATTATTATAAGTATTATATTATGTTATTTCACAAAATGTATTTCTATATTATTTTCAGATGGTTCCAGTGTTGATGTTACTCATGGCAGCTCTTGTAGCCGCAGATGAGCCAGTGATGGATCTCTCAGGCCCAGCAGAGCCTGACAGTGCTTCTGTTTCTGTGGTTCACTGTGATTCTACCACCGTCTGTCCCGATGGAACAACATGCTGTCTGAGTCCTCATGGGACCTGGGGCTGCTGTCCATACTCATTAGTAAGTAAAACACAGTGAAGTATTTTGTCCTAATAGTTACACATTAGGATTAAACTTTGTTTATTCTCCCCTCTCCTTCAGGGACAATGCTGTAGAGATGGACTTCATTGCTGTCCCTATGGTTATCACTGCGATTCAACATCAACCCATTGTTTGAGGGGGTGGTTGAAACTGCCATCTTCTTCCCAGATGGCCACCAAAGCTGTCCAGAAACCTCAGGTTTGTCAGCATTTTACATGAATCTTTATCTTTAAAAAAATCACTTTTTTTACAGTGCAATCTGTAAATCTGTAACTCAAAAAACTGCAACCAGTAATACAATTTATCATGGGACTATAACCTACATACTTTACCATGTTTAAATATGTCATATGACTTTCAGTCACCATTTTCGGCAATCATATGGTTGAAAGTTCTCAAGCTGTTTAGGGTTCCATCCTTCTTATTTTATTTCTGTTCTTACACCAAATATTGCTAGTTTATTATATTATATTATTCTTTAGTACAATCATTTATTTGAGCTGTAAAAAAATTAAATGACCTTTTTAGAGATAGCTTCTTTAAGCAAGGAGGCAAACTTCTGGTTTTGTGTTTATTAGCACATCTCTTATAAATGAAACATCTCTTTTGACCAGGCTTTCAAATGGCAGGGCGAGACTGAGATGGTTCACTGTAATGGAAATGTCTACTGTCCAGCGGAGCAGTTCTGCTGCAAGACAGCGGCTGGCCAATGGGGGTGCTGCAACGGTAAAACAAACTTTATTTTACTGTATTAATCACGCCTAATAATGAACCTTATGCAAAGGCAGATGAATACTAGATTTAAGATAGCCCATAAACATAATCAAAACTCATGCAATGTGAAGTTTCATGTTTGCACATGTTATAATGTGTATTTCTGTCTTTTATAGAGATGGTGTTGTAAGTAAACATCCCATGTGACCTGGGTGCAGCTCTTATCAAAGACTGTCAAAGTGCAAGAGGCTTTCAAATGTCAGTTACTGTTTAGGGAAAGCAATAATATACTCTCATACTTCCAATTGAAGAATTACAGTCAAATGTCATTTTCTTTTAATAAATGAACTGCTTGATTTTGAGAGTGTGTTTTTATTTGTATTTTTTTTATCATCCATTTATAGGCTACATGGTATTTTGTTCATGAATGAGTCAGCGTTTATGAGTGATTCTTTTAAGGCAATAAATTGACCATAAAACGCTATTGGAGCAGAATGAGTTCATGTGATCAAAAACGTATGATGCTTCCCAGCAAACATTGGTCCGACGGCGACGTCCTGTCCCTGGCCAAAAATAGTCGCGGTAGGACGACAAAATATGCAAAAAATTTTAACACAAAATATTTCTTAAAAATGCATTCAGATGCATTTGTACATGTCTACAATTATATGTGGTTGCATGTAAAGTTGTTACTTTGACTTTTAGCTGAGTGTAGTTCAAAATATACCCGGTTGTGAAAGGACGTCCAGCAGGTGACGTCTTTTACACGTGCATTTATAGTCCATCGTCAACCTCTATAAAATCCTTATGAAATATGCAAAAGCAATTGTGCTTACATTCACATTCACATTGGCATACTACAGTAATTAATTTAAGTGCCCAAAGTAGTTTCTTAAGAGGTTGTTAATAGACGTCCACTGACGTCCTTTAAACGTTTAGTAAGACCCATGCAAACCAGCACGGAAATCTTTATTTAAAAAACTTCCATATGTTTTACATCTTGTTTTATGTCAAATTCTATTCACAAATTGATTGTAGTTAAGTGTGAAATCACTGCATTTACCCATTATTCCACCAGTTTCCCATAAATTACAATATGATTTAATTATTTCGTTTTTAATGATTAAATATATATAGGCTATATACATAAGTTATTCATAAATTCACAATTTAAAGTCTGAGCTGGATGCAAAAACTGCTGCCAAGATGTTGTTACAAATCTCGCGATATGGTATCTCTATAGCAGATTATCTCGCGATATGACAGTTTGTACACTCAATATTCCAGATCAATAGGTGGCGGTAATGCATCTTTTTATGCTGGTTTGGCAAAATCGCCAAAAACACCAGAAGAAGAGGAGTGAGCCGTAACATACACGAGGAGAGAGTTTTTTGAGTTTACAAATTATTAAAAATTCACCGATGGGTAAGTACATTTTGAGGTATTTTATTAATGTATTTTATTTTTTACTTGTTTTACTCGGAGGAACCAAAAGCAAGTATAAGCACACTGTCAAGTTAAATTAAGTTGGGCTAAAGTTAGCTAGTATGCTAAAAGGTAATGTTTAATGCTAGGGCCTTTTTTAACCCTAAAAAGAAACTCATCTGTGGCAAAATAAAAAGTTTATGAAAATTAAAAGTTGAAGTAGCCAGCTTTCGAATATTTTTAAATTCTCAATTTGTTGTTTTATGTGTATCACAGAATGTTAAAGTGTGTTTGTGTTAATGACTTGTATGAGATATATTAAAAATTATATATTCAGTATACTATATGCATTGACACACACACACACACACACACACACACACACACACACACACACACACACACACATATATATATATATATATATATATATATATATATATATATTTCTTTATTATTAGGCAAGCTATAAAAGGAAAACAAACAATAGTTAAATGTATATAAGTACTTTGATATCAATAACATGCAGCACATAAGAGCACATCGGTTGATTAAACATGTTTAAAGATTAAATTAAAAAGTACTACTCAGATGTAGCATTCTGAAAGTTTATTTCTGAAAATAAATGAAATGAAAGACTGTGATATGTTAAAACTGTAGGAGGAGCTCAGGAATAATTCACTGAAATCTGTAAATTAATTTGAGCATGGCTGACTTCAATAAGTGCTTTAAAAGTATTTTGTAATTTCAGATTTGCTAAACATGTCCTCTGACTATCAAAGAAAGTGGAGACGTCGAAAGGCAAGAGTTGATGCCTTAGCGGAAGAGGACAGCAGCTCAGAATCCGAGGGGACAGTGGAGCCTGCCTTGGTGTTTTACAATTTCAAATAGGTGGAACCAGATAATTACCCCATGCCATCAGCAAGTAAGGAATATTATATGGTGTTTGAAACGCAGGCTATTTATGGGAAATTCATTAAAGCAAAGTTTGCAAACAGTCAGTTTGTAAATCTTTTATTAGAGGTACAAGTCGTTGTTTAATAATTTTAATAATCAATAATCTAATGCCAATATCGATACCATTGTTTTTGTTTGCTGTCAATTCTGTCTTGCTCTTGAGTTTTCAAAACATTATTACATTATTTTGATTGTGGTGTCACTTTTAGGTTCAGCAACTGTCCAGAGTTGGCCGAATGTCAGTCAGAGACTGTGTATGAACAGGTATGTATTTACCTAGCATTGTTTGTGTGTTTTGCTGTGTCGTATTTCAGAAAAAAATGACAATAGTAACAGTATCCACAATAATAACCTCAACCTTTGGTAATACTATAATTCTGTCACACACTATATCTACTTATATAATTGCCTGTTTTTGTGTTGAAGTTGTAATGTCTGTGCTAAATCAGGTTGTTCGTAGGACTTAAAACAAGATATAAAAACATAATGTTAGTGTAAGAGTCATTACTTGTCACAAAAACTTTGGATAGGGATAGAGCACTTATTACATGATAGAGAGTGGTTGTGAAAGTGTATGTTTTAACACTTCATGCAATTGGCAAGCTGCACAGTACTGCTAATTTGTAATACTGATCTTACAATGCATTTTAATATTATGACTGAATCGTTTATTTCTCAGAATCATGTCAAATGCCTTAATGGCAAAATTCAACATGCAGGGTGGTGGCCAGCTGGAAAAGGCTGCATTCAAGGCTACACCTTTATATAATATAATATAATGATAATAATATTTATATAATGTAATCAGTGTTGGGTGTAACGCGTTACTTTGTAACGCGTTACTATAATAATATTACTTTTTTCAGTAACTAGTAGTGTAAGGCATTACTCGTCTGAAAATTGTAATATTATTACAGTTTTCCCGAGCTAGTTACTTGCGTTACATTTGCCAGTAGCACCTTCATCACACTCAAGGCACACGACAACACAGAACAGAAGGGAAGGGGAGGGGGGCGTGAATTGAACAGTGATTGGTCTGGGTTTGGCACGAGGTATCATTAAATTACCATCACCGATTGGTCGACACCCGGCAGCCAGCAGCAGAGCGGCACTTGCAAATAGAGACCTGCAAAGTCAAACCCGCGGGCAGAGCCGGATTAAATAAATAGACTACACTAGGCAGGCTGCATTTTTTGGGCCCCCCCTCCATCGATGTTATTTATGAATTGAAATCTGAAACTTACCAAAGTTACTAATAAAAGTTAATTCACATTTTACATCTTTGGTTACAAATTGGTTGTTTGTATGCCAAAATAAGTCATGTGTTGTATATTAAACAGTCTATCAGACTATTATTTTTTATATTCATTATTGTCATCACACGGCTCTATTAAATGCTATTAAATTATCCTCATCATCTTATCCATTGGGAGTGTCATTGTTAAGGCAGTAGTACCAGTAAATAACCAAAAGGTGTCAGTAAACTATGTAAACAGAGCAAATAACTTTATCTGGTTTAGCTGGCGCCTATATATATATATATATATATATATATATATATATATATATATATCAGTGATGCGTGGGTCAATGTACATACAACTCGAACCCGACCGACGTTTTCAACTAACCCGCCCGCAACTCGGACCGCATAAAAAAAAAAAGTAAATTGTACCCTACCCACTTCCTGACCCGCATGTTTAATATTTGCGACTGACAGCAGCGATTATATGCGGCTGCGGTGGAGATGCATTCACTGTCAAACATCATTCGGCATTTATTAGGTAATTTTGTCAAAAGAAATGTTCTTGATTAAAAGAAAAATACAGATTGTTCTTGTGATTTATTTTGTCTTTCCATTAGGCTATACAGATTAGTTTCGTTTTCGAAATACTCTAAATTATGTCAGTGACTCTGCAATGTTACAGTAAATATGATCAAGAATTATTTTATTTCGATCTAAAGTGTAATAAAAGTTAAGAAAAATATTAGCCTGTAGCCCTAAAATATATAGACTACAAGCTAATTCCTTTTTTCTAAAAATTATCAAGAATATTTAAATCAACTTAATAGGCTTGGTTAACGAATTTTCTTATACAAACATAACGAATGAACTTCAAAACGAAGTTTTCATATATAAATTCAGGAATCACGAATATGACAAAATAATATTATTTTATATTAATAGTTTTCTCAAATGAAAAAGGAAATTATAGTGCTTTGAATTTATTACGTAATGTTTAATTTCGTTCGTTTCGCTCTGTGGAAATGTAAAGAAAACATACCGTTTTTACATGGATTTCGTTATTAATCCCTGGTTTTAAACAAGCATATGAGGTAATTTATATATTATTGCTTGAATAAACGTTTAAAAATAGTGCTAGAAATTTTATAGTTAAGGAAATTAAACAGACATAGGCATTTGAAAAGACATAGTGAAATGTGTCTAATAATTCTATATAAATAGTAGCCTATAAAAATAGTACAATGACATTGCTCAGTTCAACCTGGGAAATCAGGCATTTTGTCCCGCCTCAGCATTTATACAGTTAATAACGCTTAACATTCAAAAGGTAAATATTATTCAGCCAATAAGTATATATTTCATAGAAAATCGTGTCTAGTACTATATAAATTACAAACGTTTAATTGGCATCTTTATTTCAAACGACCCGACCGTCCGCGACCTGAATATCATTAAAAATATTTTTTTGATTCATAACCGTGGGTCACTGCTATATATCAAAGACTATACTTTGTATATATACAGTCATGGGCTGGCGTTAATGTGACATAGCCTAATGTAACAGTCTATGGTTAAGATAAACATCGTCACTTTTTTTGGTAATTAATAAATATTGAAATTAATTGTAGATAGGACATTTGTACATTTTATTTTATTTATTTTTTTATTTTTGCCCTCTGTCTGGGCCCCATCCCGCCAATTGGGCCCTAGGCACGTGCCTAGTTTGCCTTTGCGTTAATCCGGCTCTGAGTGTACTGTTATTAGTCCATGCACATTATATCATTAGTAACATTAAATATAACACAATAAACCAACATATATCAGTAGGAGTTTCCTAAAGTCTTTACTACAACTGTAGAATAAAATTCTGAAATTATGGTTTATAGTCTTGGTGTGCCACCCCAAGATTTTAAGTGGCCCCATCTGGCTACCCCTATGAAACATTTCTGGAGGCGCCACTGATACATCCCCATGCTGTGCAAAAGTTTTCACCCACCCCCACCCGGCTCTTAATGAATCAATTTTCCTTCTGAAGCATCAGTGAGCGTTTGAATCTTCTGTGATAGTTGCATATGAGTCCCTCAGTTGTCCTTAGTGTGAAAAGATGGATCTCAAAATCATACAGTCATTGTTGGAAAAGATTCAAATACACAAAACTGCTGAAAAACCAAAGAATTTGTGGGACCTGAAGTTTGTTCAGGACAAAAAAAAAGGGACTCATGAACAATTATCACTAGAAACAGGTAACAGGTGGACTGTATGTTTACATCTTTCGTGTGAAATATCTTATTTAGGTCAGTACTAAATAAAAAACATGCATTTTGTATGATACCTCTTATTTTGCTAAAATAATTAATATTTTGCAGATTCTGAAAGGTGTTGTAAATGTTTGACCTCAACTGTACTTGTGGTCTTCACATACCCACCAAATACAAATAGGAAATAAGTCAAGTAAGTAGACAAGTGTTTAAGTGCAAAGACTGCAAGTATATTTGAACAGGCCACTAACTTATCACAAAGTTCAGCTCCAACCCCAGTCCAACACACCTAGAGCAAGGCTGGAACTGAACTCTGCGGTTATGTAGATCTCCAGGAACAGGATTGGTCACCCCTGCTGTAGAGTGTTTGATTTATCATTTCAGGTTTCAGAAGAGTGCTCACAAGCGCCATGTGCTCTTTTGCTGAGCTTCACAGCATTCAACACTATAGAGTGGACTTGGAGGAGGATTGAAATGCAACCCCATTTGGCTATGTTCATATACTCTGAATAGTATGCACATTTTTGTCCTACAACATGCATTTCCCAAAATGCACAATACACACGGCAGTATACACAAAACAGCTTGTTTTGCTGCTTGATACTGCAAATTGCTGTCTTACCATATTATTTTAATGTATTATCTTAATTATAAACACACTGGTTTGTAGTGCAAAGAGTTTTACTGTTTATTGCACATTGTTATTCTTCTCATTATTTCCATATAGCGGATAATAAATATGAAATGAAAAAGACTCACTTTATTTGTGCACTGTATACTACCCCTTTATGAAACAAAAGCAGAAGATAAAAAAATGACTTTCCAAATCAGATTTTCTTTAAATTTTATTTCTAAATGCAAATGATTAAAAAAAAACTGTATGCTTTAAATAAATCAGTATCACTAAATGGTTTAGATCCCTAATGTACAGCCCAGAATCCTTTGAGACATCAGCTATAAAAAAGGAAAAAGCCTGAAGTGGGAGGTTAAACACAATACAGCCCACTTCAGTGTTCAGTGTGTGCTTTAGATGAGCACAGAATATTCAAAACAGAATAAAGCCGGGCAGATACACGCATATACAATGAAGAGATGGCGACCTGGAGACGGACATGCGCTCGTTTGACACAAACATTCATATTCTTACATATACAAACGTACATACAATCTGTCCAATGCACAAAACAGTCGCTGAAGACAGGACGCTTATTAAAGAACCTGTTTGTTCGGGACTAAAGAGTGGGGGGGAGAAGAACAACATCAAATATCCTAGGTATAGAGTCCGTTTAAAAATCTCATTTATCTCTTTTTTTTGCTTGATGTGAACTCTTAAGGCCAAACTTTGTGATGAGCGGAAATGACGTCATCTTGTTTCCAACTTGTTTCCGAAGTCTTTCCGCTGGTCTCTCGTGGTTTGTCTGACATGATGTCCCAGTATCAGTCCGATACGCCAACTGTACTAGGACATGAATGCTAGGCTCGTCCCATCATCCCTCCCTCCCTGCTCTGAAGTCTCCTGGGCTGTTGACTGACATCCTCTCATCTACAGGTTTCTATAACAGCAGGCAGCCAGTCTTTTTGCCACGTTTCTTCGCTTGCAGCGCAGCCCTGGTGGCCATCTCAAACACCTCCCTCACGCCGTCTTTCGTCTTGGCTGAGCACTCTAAATAACCAAAGGCGTTGATTCGGTTGGCCATGTCTCGCCCCTCCTCTGGCTTCACGGGCTCCTAATCAAGACAGAATTCAAAGATATTACAACAGGCATGTCTAAGTGACTACCCAATATCTAAATAATACTTCACCTAAAAAAAAAGAACATTTTCATTTATATACGACTATTCAAATTGATTCATTACACTTTCTTCTATCTAACAATAAAAAGACAAAATAAATGTCAGACATAATAACCAAGCTTACAATGAAATGTGTTTTTTAACTACCCAGCTCTAAATAAACACCTCAAAATGTCATAAAATTAGAGTTTAGCAGTATAATTAATCCATCCATTTTTGTTAGCTAGGGGATTTTGCATTGTTTAAAAGAATAGTTCACACAAAAAAAAGAAAATTAGCTGAAAATGTAGTCAGGCCATCCAAGATGTATTTGAGTTTGTTTCTTTATCAGAAAAAAAAAATTGTAGAAATGCAGCTTTACACAAGTTGCTCACCAACGAAGTGAATGGGTGCCGTCAGAATGAGAGTCCAAACAGCTGATAAAAACATCACCTTAATCCACTCCAGTTCACCAGTTAACATCTTGTGAAGCGAAAAGTAGTATTTTTAACTTCACAGTTCACGGCACCCATTCACTGCAGAGGATCCATTGGTGAGCAAGTGATGGAATGCTAAATTTCTCCAAATCTGATGAAGAAACAAACTCATCTACATCTTGGATGGCCTGAGGGTGAGTAAATATTCAGCTAATGTTCATTTTCTATTCCTTTAAGAATCATACATTTTACAAAGTAAAAAGGCCATACCTGTTTCATTTTGGCAAGTTCCCTTCGCGTGTGGTCATCATTTCGGAGATCCTTTTTGTTGCCAACGAGGATGATGGGAACATTCGGACAGAAATGCTTCACCTCTGGCGTCCACTTTTCTGGAATATTCTCTGTGATGGATTAAAGGAGAGCGAGTGATCATTCTATTAAACATATTTCAATTAATTTATTACCCTTATTTATAATAAAGCATTTAATGGATTAACACAGTAAATAATTTTGTATTGTTTAGTAGTTTTTTATAGAAATAAAAACTGAAACTGAAAATTAACACTTGAATTGTTGCCTGGTACCTCAGTTTTGTACAAATTCAATTTGCAGACCTGTTAAAAACCTGATCATTGTTGAAAACACAGTTCTGCTTTGTAGCTAAATTGTTGCATCTCTAACTGTCTCTTTGATGTGAAAGCATTGTTTTTGAGACCACAAATGAAGGTTTTATGATTTAGATCATTTTATTTATTCTTAGCAGACTAGTTTTACCACTATGAGAAAAACACTTAAGGTAGTATAAGAAAAAACAGACTGGGTGAATTTTTATTTAATGTTGACTTTAAAGTTATCATGAACCTTAAGTATTGAGAGATCTCTTCCTCCATACTGTGATCCAATTGTAATGAATTATCATAAAAAAAAAAAAAAAAAAAAGTAAAGTGGGCACTTGGTTCAGTCCAATTGAATTTTGAGATGTGGTCATTGCACTTAAAAACAGAGGCTCATGAATAAAAACTTGCACTGGTGGTGTTAAGCAGACTAAATTATTGCTATTTCACCAGAGTTATAATATTTTGATTAAAAATTATGAGGTCAAACATTAAATGTATTGTGCACAATATCTCATGAAAACTTTAACCTTGAAAATATGGTATCTTTTTTCAACATTAGGAATTAAAGTGTAAAGACTGGGTTAGTAATATCCACTTGTTTATGAGGAGATCTTACCCAAGCTATCAGGACTGTCAATGGAAAAGCACATAAGAATGACATCTGTGTCAGGATAGGAGAGAGGTCTTAACCGATCATAGTCCTCCTGTCCAGCCGTATCCCATAAGGCAAGCTCTACCTGTAAGAAGACAGAAATTGGTACATGTGTTAAACCACCTCAGACAAATAACACAACAACATTCCTTTCTTACACAACAATTTTGGCCACAAATAACTGTGAATCACAGGTTTGTGTCGCATCTGTCTGCTTGGACTACACTAATTCTGTCTATATCTATACAACTTTGGTACATGTATAACTTAAACCAGTGTAACCACATCTATGCAAGGGGGGAGGACGAAATAATTTAATATTCTTGCTGGTAATGTATTTTGGTATGTCAAGTTCCCACTGATAGGTACCATCAAAGATTTAAACTTCAGTAGCAAAATGCTCCCAATGAAAAATATTTTTTGTAAAAAATGTGTGCAAATTTAAGTCAAAATTGCTATTTTTACAACACATTCATAGCTGTCTCAGTGCCTATCAATCAAAATAATTACATAACATTCTTCCACTTGTTCACAAACTGTGTGGAAAGCATGCTTTCAGACCTGTTTTCCATCGACCTCAATGTCTGCAACATAGTTTTCAAAAACTGTAGGCACGTAGACTTCAGGAAACTGATCTTTACTGAAAACAATAAGCAAACAGGTCTTTCCACAGGCTCCATCACCCACTATGACAAGTTTCTTACGAATGGCAGCCATCTGCAGAGGAGAAAGATGAGAAATGATAAGCAAAAAGAGATTTACAGATTAGAATTATTTTAAGACAAAAATTAAAAACCAGCTTTTAAATTGGAGAAATGTAATGTTTAATAGCTAACGTTAGCTAGCGAGCTAGATATTAAAGTCAGATGTGCTCTGTGAATCATTTCTATAGTCAACATGAACCGGAAACACAGCTGCGGAAGTATCATTTGACCGGAAGTTACACTGCATCTGTATCGCTATGTTAAAAAAAAAGAAAGAAAAAACAAAACTTTCCACAAATATTGACCAAACGATAAAGGCTATAAGCATAAAACACCACATTAATGATGATCTACGTGTATTATTGCGTGTAAAGATCGATACGTTGATAATAAGAAACCGTCATGTCGCTAGGCCTGTGTTACCGCACCCCACCATCAAAACACTTAACAACATTTATTCACACAAATAAGATAATAATACAACATAAATCAGTAACAACCAACCAAAACCATATACTATCATGGAAAATAAGATTTAAATAAGATTTTTTTTTTTTAAAACAGGCTAAGTTAGCCTTAAGAGTGATAAATGTGAAGTGGAAGGGCCGGATAGCCAATAGCTGACTTTTCTCAGAAAGACACCGTTTTAAATCAGCTTTAAATAGAAAAAGGTCGACACTCCGTTACATTGTACAATAGCTTAAAGAAACAAGTGTACAACATTATGTCATGAATAGTTATTTCGCTATAATCCTTTAGAAAAGCAGTGTAAAGCGAAATAGCACAATATTTGCTATAAACAAAGATCAAACCGAGGTAAAAACAAAAACAATCTTTAGTCTCACGTTACCAAAACTTTAATTTTTAACACATGTCAGAAGAGTTTAAACTGTGGATTTCATAATCGTTTCAAATAGTCTCGTTAATTCAGCTTGTGTAAAAAAAATAAAATTAAAAGGCTGAAAGATAAAGCATAGAAAGCAGATCGGATTCGTATTAAGCTTAATCGTGATCATCTGAACTATTTTGACTAGTTTGTTCAAACTATCTGCAACGAATCATCAGCATAAATGATGCAACTTGTGTGAAAATATATATATTTACAGTCACAGTGAGTTTCAGGCCGTTGGACAGAATTTAACAATCAATGAATAATTGGCACGATCTCACGACTTCCTCACCAAACGCGATCTTCCATTGTTGTTAACTTTATGTATTTACACAAAACATTTAAAAACATTTACCGTTTTCTTTTTGTTGTGATCCGGGGAAGTATCGCCTTTCCTGTCTTTTCCTGGCTGGTTTTAAAGTCCGCCCATCTTCAGTCCTGCCACGAAACAACACCCGCCCATACACCCTACTATCAGTCTACTGCTGTCTTTTCATTATTTGCTTTCAACAACTGTAAGTTGTAATGTCCCAGTGCTGGTTTTTATTAAAACTAGCAAATTTAGTTTGTTTATGTTTAAAGTTACTTTAAAACTTGGAACCTCAGAGGCCTCCCTTTATTATTTATTTTATTTTGTATATACATTTAAAAACATGATCTGAACAAAGAGTGAAACAGATTAATCATATGAGCGTCTTAATATTGTGTATAAATGATTTATGTAAATATTTATTAACATTTCCAAACCAAGACTGAAAAAAAAAAAAGAAAAGAAAACAATAATCAAGGTAAAAACTTGTGATCCTAAATTTTTTTATTTTTTTATGGTCAATAGTGCATAAGATAATATTTATTTGGCATAGCCTATGTTTATAAATGTTTATAATGTCATTTCCACCACAGAATAAATATTGATTATAGATGTGTAGAAATATTCATGTCAGTTCTGGGAAAAAATAGAGAAATCATATACACTACAGTCAAACGTTTTTGGACAGTAATATTTTTTATAATAAGTCTCTTCTGCTCACCAAGCCTGCATTTATTTCAAAATACAGCAACATCAGTAATATTGTGAAATATATTTACTATTTAAAAGAACTGTTTTATATTTGAATATATTTTAAAATGTAATTTATTCCTGTGATGGTAAAGCTGAATTTTCAGCATCATTACTTCAGTCTTCAGTGTCCCATGATCTTTCAGAAATCATTTTAATATGATGATTTTCTGCTACAAAAACATTTTTATTATTATTATCAAAATGTAAAACAATTGACTATTATTTTTTTCAGGATTCTTTGATGATAGAAAGATTCAAAGATCAGCAAATAAAAAACTTTTGTAACATTATACACTATACCAAAAGCTTGGAGTCAGTATACATTTTTTTTTTTTTTTTTGGAGTCAGTATAATGTCTATTAATTTATAGAATTAAACTTTTATTTAGCAAAGATGCTTTAAATTGATCAGAAGTGACACAGCTTTGGAATCAGGAATAAATTACATTTTAAAATATATTTAGATAGAAAACAGTTGTTTTAAATAGTAAAAATATTTCAGATTTTTACTGTTTTTGCTGTACTTTGGATCAAATAAATGTAGGCTTGGTGAGCAAAAAAAAAAAAAAAAAAAAAAAAACATTAAAAATCTTACTGTTCAAAAGTTTTGACTGGTAGAGAAACACAATTTTACTTCCTCTCACACACACCCACACGCATGCACGCATGCACGCACGCGCACACACACACACACACACACACACACACACACACACACACACACACACACACACACACACACACACACACACAGTTAAATGATAATAAAAGCTTAAACTGAGTTGTCTGAAGTTTTTTAAAAGTCCACAGGGCTAAAATGCTTAGTTGAAGAAGCAACTAATTATGAAGAATGTTTTTATATTATTTCAATAATCTCACTAGTTTAACAACCCTGCTAAAAGCATTTTGAAAGAAGCCTAAGCCCTAGACAGACATGCATGTATTGTAAACCAAATTACAGCAGTCATGTGTCTTACACATTCCTCACAATTACACCAGTTAAAGTAGCAGTGTTATCTTATTGTGTTAAATGCTATTTTTCCTCCTGCTGACAGAATCTGAACAGTAGTTTTCTGTCTAATTTACCATATCATGTCTCTCAGAAGGAAATCTAAGGCCAGTAAGGACAATCTAGGCCATATAGAATGTATTTAACCCCTAAATGCATACCTCGGGTCTTTAGAGACCCGGGACATCATTTACCCTCTCCCTCCTTCATTTTTTTTAAAGTTTGGCATAAGCTTTCTAAGAATTCCTCAGTCAATTCTATCAACAATAAAACAAGATAAAATAATAAAATATGAAAGAATGTCTGTTTTTTTTTTTATTAATGTTTTGTAAAAAAGTGTATTGGGTCGCTAGAGACCCGAGGTGTGTAATAGTGTAAGTACATTTTTTGTGCGCAAAAATATGTAAACATTTGATGACTCAATACATGCAATTCACCTTTAGTCCTCGAGGTGGCACTGTTTAATAGACAATAATGACATGATGTTTCACTCATAATTATCGCAGGCATAAAACAAAAGAATATCATCAGCAAAATTTGAATTTGTTTGAATGGCTTTACTGCAGAGCACAATAACACAATAAAATATAAAATATACAATAAAACATAAATGTCACTGTCAGTGTGGAGGTGCGCTCTGAGGATGACGACGATGGTAAAATCATCTGCTCAAATTAAACCCTTCCGAGTTTTAAAAGGTAACAAAATATGCTCTATTTTATTTTTCTGTAATGGTTCTTAAAATATTAGGAGAGATTTTCCCTATTGCAGCAGTTAGAGATCCATCCGTGCTTGATATATATGCCTGGGTCGCTAAAGACCCGAATATGTAATAGTGACTGGTAAAACAGTCATGCATTTAAGGGTTAATAAAAGATGGCTATTTTCAGTACATCAGCAACCCATTCTTTTGTTTTCTTTTATTTAAACACAATAAATACATTTCTATTAACAATATAAAAAACAATCTTTACAAAACACGAACAATCTCTCAATTATAAAAAAAAAGACATTTCTTCATATGAACACTAAAAAACATATCAGTGTGAGAAAAACTTTATACAGTACCCAATCCAAGCAAGTGGTAAAGGCTGTTTATGAAAAAAAAAAATCACATTTGCACAAGCGGATATAATCATATGACACATTTGCAGAATTCATTCACAGCATGCACTTAATGCAAAAATAATCATTGATATGTTCAATAATTCACATTGTATGATTGTACATTTAAAACAACCAAAAGCAGCCCTTCTTGTTAATTCACAGTGTAAAAGCAAGCAGTTTGACATATAGTGCCTTCATCAAATTCATTTTTTGATGCCATTCACATTTTCAACGCACATTCAGAGACATACTGAAGTCTGGCAGCTTCTGAGTTCCAGCTGTGGCTCAAGAAGTTCATCTGAAGTAAAGCCTGCCTGGATAACAGAGGAAATTAGTCTGGAAAAAATTGGATTGGATTGGATCTAGATCTAGCTTTACATAATCAGAGATAATAATAATATTAGTGAAACCTCATATCATATTTAAAGGATATTTAAATAAATAGCCTACTGTTAAAATTGCTGAAATGGGTGCTATTGAATAAAACTGCAAAACAATGCTTACCATGCGATCAAGTTCAACGTGTTTCGATGGTGTCAGGACTAAGATATTGGTCTGGTCCCTCCACTAAAAGCATGTGAGTCTTTGCAGGTTTCTTTGCTCTGATCTGACACACTATCAGCAGGATACCTTTTGGATTAAATGACACAAACACACAATTATTAGATTCATAACTTCAGGCACTTACAGTATCGTTCAAAAGTTTGAGGTCAGTAAGATGTCTCTTAGGCTCACCAAGACTGCATTTATTTGATCAAATACATTACAGTACAACATATTAATACAGTAAAAACAATAATTCTTTGAAATATTATTCTTTTAAAATAACTGTTTTCTATGTGAATATCTTGTAAAATGTTGTAAATTATAAATTCATCACTAGCTGTGTTTCCATTACAGATTTGCACAAAACTTTGACACTATTTTATGTTGATTAGAAAATGTATTGCGAACTGACAGCGTTTCCATTAACCGACTTTATGCGACTGAAACATATTTTTTTCCTCTCGCGATAAGTCAAGACAATGGATTTTTGTAGGATTTTGGCTATATTTAATTGAATGTGATCTGTAAATGTGAAAAAAAAACTTTCCATTGCTGTTTTGCGAAATATTCCTATTTCGAATTTCGAAAACCATCATGCGAGCGTAAAAACTTGTATGAGAGTTTTTGCACAACTGACGTGCTTCTATTAGACGCATTTTCAATTCCAATTTAAAGGGTGATGGAAACGCAGCTACAGTGATCAAAACTGAATTTTCAGCATTAAATATAGCCAAAATCCCACAAAAATCCCTTGCCATGACTTATCGATAAGGAAAAAAATACGGTTTAGTCGCATAACATTGGTTAATGGTAAAGCCGTCATTTCGCAGTACTTTTTAATCGACATTTATAAAATATCACCAAAGTTTTGCGCAAATCTGTAATGGAAACGCGCATAATGATCAAAACTGAATTTTCAGCATCATTACTCCAGTCTTCAGTAGCTGTGTTTCCATTACCCTTTAAATTGCACAAATTTAAATTGCGAATTGAAAATAGGCCTAATGGAAATGCGTCAATTGTCGCAAAAAAGTGTTTATGCTCACATGAGGTGGTTTTACAGGCAATTCGAAAAAGGGATATTTTGCAAAATAGCAATGGAAACCTTTTTTTGGCATTTTCATGTCACATTCGATTAAATATAGCCAAAATCCAACAAAAATCTGTTGCCATGACTTATCGCGAGAGGAAAAAATTATGTTTCAGTTGCATAATATCGGTTAATGGAAACGCCGTCATTTTGCAATACTTTTTAATCGACATTTATAAAATATTGCCAAAATTTTGCGCAAACCTATAATGGAAACACACCTAATGATCAAAACTGAATAGTAGCTGCGTGCGGATTTAAATTGCTTATTGAAAATACACCTAATGAAAATGCGTCTATTTCGCAAAAACTCCCATATATTGCAAAAAAGTTTTTACGCTCACATGAGGTGGTTTTTCAGGCAATTTGAAAAAGGAATATTTCGAAAACAGCAATGGAAATGGCTTTTTTACATTAACAGGTCGCATTTGATCAAATATAGCCAAAATCCCACAAAAATCCGTTTTCATAACTTATCGCGATAGGATAAAAATTACTTTTCAGTCGCATAACATCGGTTAATGGAAATGCCGTCATTTCGCAATACTTTTTAATCAACATTTATAAAATAGCACTAAAGTTTTGCGCAAATCTGTAATGGAAATGCAGCTACACTGCAAACAATGCTTTTCTTACTATTTTTTATCTTGTTTCCAGCCAAAATATCTAAAAATTCTAAAATCAAAAAGTACACAAGTAAAAAGTATTTTTCTGTTTTCAGAAAAAACAAGTGAAACAAAAATGCACTTAATTTTGACTTGTCTAGAAAATCCTTCTTGATTTAAGAATTTTTAGATATTCTGGCTGAAAACAAGACAAAAAATCTAAGTAAGAAAAGCATATTTTGCGGTGTGTTTGATTTTTTCAGGATTCTTTAATGAACAAACAAACAGCATTTATTTGAAATATTAATCTTTTGAAACATTATACATGTCTTTATGGCTATTATTAATTAATTTAATGCATCCTTTCTCAATAAAAGCATTAATTTCTTTAAAAAATCTTACTGACCCAAACATTTAGATAGTGATGTGTACTGATTGATATACAATTTACAATTTAATGTATGTGATATAAAATACGTCCTCCACACTCTTAAAAGTAAAGGTGCTTTAAAAGGTTCTTCACAGCGATGCCACAGAATAACCATCTTTTGGTTCCACAAAGAACCATTTATCTCTTTCTTACCTTTTTATAATCTGAAGAACCTTCTTTCGCAACAAAGATCCTTTTGTGAATCAGAAAGGTTCTTCAGATGTTAAAGGTTCTTTATGGAACCATTTAGACAAAAAAGGTTCTTCTATGGCCTTGTGAAGCCTTGTGAAGCACTTTTATTTTAAAGAGCAGTTTAATATGCAGAGGCAGGTTGCAAAATGCTAAATTGTAATTTTTGCATGAATTAAACAAACGTAAACTTTCTTTAAACAAACATTGTGCTTGACGTGAAATCATTCTCTTACCCAGAAGTGCCGGGATGCCGATGATCATGGCAGAAACGCCAATGACATTCATCTTTGTTGCTGGGTCTTTGGGCAAAGTGCAGTATGCAGAAGCATCACAGTCACACACATAAATCGAAAGAGTCTGCAGTGAAAACTGGCCTTGGCTGTCAGAGACATTAAGGGTAAGTTCATGATCGCCCACGTGTACGCCGCTCTCTTTGATCAGCTTCACAGATGTACCTGTGAAGAAAACACAAAAAGTAATTACATTGAAAACAGGTTCATTTGGCTGCTGTAATGTTAAACAAGATGATTTTCTCTATTACCATAGTTAGACTGAAGCCTCCATTTCCCCTGAACGTCTCCAGCCAGCTCGAAGTGTAATGGCGGGCTGTACAGGTCTGGGTTGAGAGCTGTAATGTCAGTCGTCTCCTCAGACAGACACATGGCCAGTTTGTCGGCCTCTAGCATCGGTCCAGTCTCCAATCTCTCCATTACAGCCACTTGTTTCATGAATACTGAGGGGTCAATGGCATCTTTCTGAATAAACTGAGATTGAAATAGGCATTAATGTGGATCTGGAGTTTCCTCTGGAGTGTTCAACATCAGTGGCTATTTGTGACCATGGACCACAAAACCAATCTTAAATAGTGGAGCATAAATAGTGGCTATTTGTAGCAATAGCCAACAATACATTGCATGGGTCAAAATGATCGATTTTACTTTTGTGCCAAAAATCATTAGGATATTAAGTAAAGATCTTGTTCCATTAAGATATTTTGTACATTTCCTACCATAAATATATCAAAAGTTATTTTTTGATTAATAATATGTATTGCTAAGAACTTAATTTGGACAACTTTAAAGGTGATTTTCTCAGTATTTTAATTTTTTGCACCCTCAGATTCAAGATTTTCAAATAGTTGTATCTCGGCCAAATATCCTATATAAGCTTATTTATTCATCTTCCAGATAATGTATAAATCTCAATTTTAAAAATTGACCCATATGACTGGTCCAGGGTCATTTGTTCTCGTACATGACCATCATCAAAAACAATTCAAACAACATAACTTGACTGAAAAAGCACCTGATAAGCTCTAAAGACAGAAACACTGTGTTTACTTACAGTTTTTTCAGTGAATTCTGGTGGATAGTTGGGTTTGTCGATGATATTCAATATCACTGTGCTTGTGCTGGAGAGCTGCATCTTCTCCCCATGATCCTTTGCTTCAACCAGAATAGTGTATTTTTTGGCCTTCTGCATTGAAAAAGACACAGTGAAGTTTAATAGTATATCTGTGTCAGATGATCGTTGACCTTTTGAGCTAAAAGCATTCATGGAAACTCCTAATACAAAATGAGATTGGGATTTATAATGTAGAGATTGTAAATACATTGGGCCCTTTCATACACCCGGCGCAATGTGACGGAAGTTTCAAACGCTCACTGATGCTTCAGAAGGAAACAAGATGCTTTAAGAGGCAATTAAAGAGGGAATTTGAAGACCAGGGTAGATTTTACTTATTTTGTTTTCTGGGAAACATGTAAGTATCTTCTGTAGCTTCTGAAGGGCAGTACTAAATGAAAGAAATATGATATTTAGGCAAAATAAGAAAAATGTACACATCTTCATTCTGTTTAAAACTTTTCACCCCCGGCTCTTAATGCATTGTGTTTCCTTCCGGAGCATCAGTGAGCGTTTGAACCTTCTGTAATAGTTGCATATGAGTCCCTCAGTTGTCCTCAGTGTGAAAAGATAGATCTCAAAATCATACAGTCATTGTTGGAAAGGGTTCAAATACACAAAAATGCTGAAAAACCAAAGAATTTGTGGGATGTGAAATATTTTTCTGAAGAACAGCAGGCAGTTTAACTGTTCAGGACAAACAAGGGACTCATGAACAACTATCTCTAAAGATTCTGCAAGGTGTATGCAAACTTTAGACCTCATCAGAATCAATTAAGCAGTTTTGTTTAAAAAAGAAAACAAATTTGTGACCCTGGACCACAAAACCAGTCATAAGGGTCAATTTTTTTTAAAATTAAGATGTATACATAATCTGAAAACTGAAGCTTTCCATTGATGTATTTGTTTGTTAGGATAGGACAATATTTGGCCGAGATACAACTATTTGAAAATCTGTAATCTGAGGGTGCAAAAAATCTAAATATTGAGAAAATCACCTTTAAAACTGTCCAAATTAAGTTCTTAGCAATGCATATTACTAATCAAAAATTACGTTTTAATATATTTATGGTAGAAAATTTACAAAATATGTTCATGAAACATGATCTTAATATCCAAATGATTTTTGGCATAAAAGAAAAATCAATAATTTTGACCCATACAGTGTATTGTTGGCTATTGCTACAAATATACCCGTGCTACTTAAGACTGGTTTTGTGGTCCAGAGTCACATTTGTAAAAAAAAAAAAAAAAAAGTTGGACTGAAAAAAAAAGTAAAAAAAAAATAAACTTAATAAAAAAATAGACTTATTATTATATAAATTATAAATTATATTAAAATGATCTTTAAAATCTATCAAAAATGATCAAAATTAATTCTAATATTGAAATTAACAACATACTTTTCATAGTAGATGTGTATATTATCATTGTGTCATTCATTGTAAATCGAATGATTGCGTGAAGCAGACATTATGCCATTGCTCCATGTACAATACTGAAAACACTATTAATTTCTCAGTGGATGGATGAATGTTAATATGAAAAAAGAACTTCAGAATGGAAAAACTCTGTAAGTTACCTCATAATCAAAGTATCCCTTGAAAGAAATGGTTCCTGTCAGATCTCCCTTTTTCTGATAAATGAAGAACTGAGTGTTGGAGGTAGAGGGAGACACTGAGACGATTCTCAAAGTAAACTCTGAGTTAGCTGTGCCAGACTGGTCAATGTCGGTTGCCAGCACTGTGAACAGAGGCATACCTTTGGGGAAAACAATACAAAGAGGATCAGGTGAAATGTTGCTCTTTAACCTGGAAACCAGCCGGATTAAACAAGTTTTGTTAGGCTTTTATTAGAGTTGGTACCTTGTTGGATTGATTCATCTACGGCGCTTTCATACACATCCCGATTGAAAACAGGAGCGTGGTCGTTAACATCCAGAATATAAATGTCCACAACAACCCTTGTGTTTTCTTTAGAAAGGAAGATCTGCAAGTCAACAAATTAACAGTTAGTTTTAACTATTATAAATATTCATTTAACATACACTCTTAAAAATAAAGATGCTTCAGAAGGTTCTTCATGCGATGCCATAGATGCCATTCTTTAAAGAACCATTTCTTGCTTACTTTTTTAATAATCTGAAGAACCTTATTTGCCATAAAGAATCTTTTGTGAAACAGAAAGGTTCTTCAGATGTTAAAGGTTCTTTATGGAACCATTTAGACAAAAAGGTTCTTCCATGGCATTGTGAAGCACCATTATTTTTAAGAGTGTAGTCACAGCTTGCTGTAAGACTTACTCTCAGTAGTTGGTACTCCTCATAGTCAACTTTTCCATGAACGTAAACTGATCCGTTCCTGTTAACGGAGAGAATTCCTTTGGGATCTTGGTCAATGCCCTGTCCATGAATGGAGTATTCTTCAATGACTTTCTTCTCAATGTTTAACTATGAAAAAAGGTGGAAACATTTAGAATGATTCATTTGGTCGAGAACAACTTGAAATTCTGAGCTTGTTTTCAAGAACCTATTAAAACGTCTAGCTGCTTTTAGTTTTAGTTGACTAGTTGACCTACTTCTCCCAGTTTATATGGGAAAGGACCAGCGTGCTCTTCTTCCATAGACAGCGTATCCACAATCCAGGCACGCTTTTTGCGTATGTTTAGTTTTGACAGGGTTGCAAACTGAATACAGACACTCTGGAACAGAAAATATCACACAAAACATTGCAATGTATCAATTATTAAATCAGTAATACATGAATAAAGTTGTTACCTGTTAACTATCATGTTCTGGAGGATATAAGAAACTTGTAACCAATAATAAGATTTACATTGCAAAAAAATGCTTTTCTTCCTTGGAATGTTTGTCTTGTTTCCAGGCAAAACAATCTGCCAATGAGGTAAGCAAAATAATCTAGTTTTCTGCTTGAAATAAGACTATTTTGCTTTCCCCATTGGTAGATTAAACATTTTACTTGTTTAGAAAATCCTTCTTGATAAATATTTTGACTGGAAACAAGACAAAAAATCTAAGTGAGAAAAGCATTTTTTTTTTTTTTTTTTACAGTGTAACGTGAATTAGTTATTGCCTTATATTGCCTATAACTCACTGAGAAAAGGCCTTTCAAAATATGCATTGTAATTTAAATCTATTGATACAAATAGATAAAGTGCTATAAAAGAAACACTTAACAGTTTTTTTATGTTTTCTTTCCTCCAGTCTAAACAAACACTTGAACACATGAAAAATCAAACAGCCCAAAATCTCAAACTTGATGGGTGCATGAAAAAACAGTGTTTTTGCCTGCAGTGTCTCCCCTTAAAAAGTTGTACTTTTCTGATAGATAGATAGATTGTGCTTGATGTCAGTGCAACATTCATTGAATATCTGCATGCCTATAAAAATAATTAAAATCATCACACTTAAACATGCTTATAATGACAAAATACTGTTTGTGAATATCCATTAACTCAAATTAAATATAGCACAAACCTCTACTTTAACATTAGAAAAAGAACTGTTGAGTAAATATTTTCGGTAGCACTTTATTTGACAGTGTCCTTACATTACATTACTTATCACAGTAATAAAAGTAAATGCATTAATCACAATTACAAGTAATCACAAGCAAATAATCCTAAACCAACCCCTAATTCTATATAAGTACCTTCCATTAATTAATATACTGCTTAGAACTTAATTGTTTAATTAAGCTGTAGCATGGACACCTTAAAATAATGTGCAAACAAATCTACATAAAATTCAAAGCTCTAATGTTAAACTGCTAAAATAAATGAAATTAAATAATGTGTGTTACTTACTGCAACAAGGAAAACAATCACAATAGTCTTCATTTTAGGCAGCAGGAATAATCGGGTGCTCAGATTCAGGAACTTCTCTTGCTTTGTCAAACTTTAAAGTGCATGTGAAGCAAGCTGTGCTGCTCCTTTAAATAGAGCCAAAGGAGGGCTATTTGGTCAAATTTCTCTGGAAATTCATTGAATCATGTTAGCTTTTAACCACTGTAGCACCCTATTGTCTTTTGGGCTTTCTTAGGAAGAGTGCATGAAGTTTTCTGGCAAAACTCCAGACATTCTTTAACAGGGCAGAAGATAAGAAACGTGAGATGCTTGTAAAACAGGTTATGGTTTCAATTAAATCGAAAATAAAAACATTTCAAATGTTACCATGAATGATCCATGAATTTATCTTGAACATAGATTAAAATTGGCCTTCTGTTTAGTGTAGATAACAGTGTTTGATCTGCTTGAAGCACGTTTGCTGTTGTATTCTAAGGAATGAATTCAGCTATTTCCCTAGCATAACTTTCAAAGGTCATGTATTTTATTAATCTATTTACATCTTTTCAAGCAGATAAACACAACTTCTCATTACTGACTAAACACAACATTCTGCATAATATTATGATGTAAAACAGATACAAATAATGCATGTAAACCTTCACATGAAGCTATGTTGGACAATGATTTCCATGTTTTAAGGTAGACAGGTATCAGTATTTCCAGAGTTAGTTTTGAGGCGAGATACTGCAGGCAAAAATATTTTTTTCATGCAGCTGTCAAGTTTGAGATTTTGGCCTTTTTGGTTGAGCATAAAGTGTTTTTTTCAGACTTGTGGAAAGAAAACATCCAAAAGACACTGTTAAGTGTTTCTTTTATAGCACTTTATCTATTTGTGTCAATAGATTTCAATTGCAATCCATATTTTTAAAGGCCGTTTTCTAAAAACGAGTCTTTTCTCCTAAAATGAGCCACAAATCTCCACTTTAGTAGCACTTTACACACTAGAAACATTACATTTTTATTCCTGTCTATATCCCGAAGGTTTTTACCGAGGGATTTGTTCATATATAATTTGCTTGATTTTATACAGCATTTTATTTCCCCTAAAATTGTAAAAAAATATATTGTTTTCTGCCTGTTCTAAGTTTTTTCTGAATTATGGAGTGATACAAAGAGATACCTAAACTTCCCTCTGTAAAAAAACATTTAACTCTAATATGTAAAAAAAAAAAAAAAAAAAGATTTTGAAACTGACTTCATCCAGTTTTTAGATTTTTGTACTAGAAATTCATGCAAATTTGCACATATTTTATTAAATAATGCCTCATTTGCATATTTAAACCTAACATTTTAGAAAACTTGTAATACAAAAAATGTTTGCAATGATCAGTGTAATCAATCAACTGGGTAAGTAAGGTGATAACTATTAGTTTTTTTTTTTTACCCTATTCACCTGCAGTGTCTCGCCTTAAATTTTTTATTTTTTATTTTTTTTTATCTGTTAAATCAAACAACAACATGCAACTTAGATAACTCCAGCACCTGGCTGTTTGTGATCAGCTATTGTTTTCTAAATATAGTGTCAGATCAAAAGCCTTAGTTGAAAAGAAAAAGGCATTTACGGAAGTCAGAGGATATGATCAGATGATCAGGAGATGTCTTTGACTTTGACTTTTTGAAAAGACTTTTCACCTTACTTTCATTGGAACAAGAGAGTCTTAATTGTGCAACACAAATGCGCATAGGTCAAAAAAAAAAAAAGTTGTTAGCCCAAATCAACTAATCAAACTAGATTTTTTAAATAGAAAAGATTTGAGTCATTAAGAATGTGTTACTTGTGTGTGGAATAAAAAAAAAAAAAAAGTAAAATGAAACCATGCGTAACTCTAAAAACACTGAGCGTAAGTGTTTTATGTGAGGGTCTGATTACAAAATCTCCATTCAAAACAAACACTGTTGTTACACAGGCAAGGCTTATGTTTATCCCTTTTTGACAACTGTTCCTCATTAATCATATTCATTTATGGGATTTAATAACAGCAGTGTTATCCTGTTATCCTAACTTTTGGCAATAGATAAATAAATAAACAAGGAAATAAAAAATAAAGAAGCGATAAATATATATCATGAGCAGGAAATAAGTAGCTTACATTCCACTGTTGTTTTGACTTGTTGAAAACACAAAACAGTTGTCTTAAAATGACATTGAAAAAGTTTGGCAGTGCTGACACTAGAGATAATGATCGCTATTCATATTGTGTAAGGAAAAATGGAAGAGACTATTATAACTTAGCTGGGCTATTTATAGACAAACAGACCAAAGTAGTAAACATATACTGTACACTGGTAACATGAATCTAGTCAATGCACAACTTGAAAAAAAAAGAAAAAAAAGATAACACTTTATTTTCAGGACCAATAACAAGCATGCATATTACTAGCACATTTGCTATTTATTAGTATATATACAGTCAAGCCTGACATTATTCATACCCCTGGCAAATTCTGACTTAAAGTTACTTTTATTCAACCAGCAAGTTTTTTTTGACACAGGCTTCTCCCAAAATATCATAAGACGATGTACAAGAGGCATCATTGTGGAAAAAAAAAATTCTTAGCTTTTATTTACATTTGAACAAAAAGTGGCATGTCCAAAATTATTCATACCCTTTGCAAACTGTCACAGTCTATGGGAAAATCAAAAGTTCTATACCATTCCAAATAGTCCAAGCTGTTCTAAAGCATCCTAATTACCCTGATTCATTGGGAACAGCTGTTTCAATCAACTCAACAGGTGAAAAACAGAAGCTCTTTGTTCTTGGTTTGTGGACAGTCATGGCTATGACAAAGGAACTTATTGAAGACCTGTGGCTGCGCAATGTGGCTGCTCACAAGTCAGGAAAGGGCTATAAGACCATATCTAAATGTTTTGAAGCTCCGGTGGCTACAGTGCAAAGTATTATTAAAAAATACAAGACGTTCCGTACTGTGAAAAATCAAAGAGGACGTGGTCAGAAGCCAAAAGTGACACCTGTGCTGGCCAGGAGGATAGTGAGAGAGGTAAAAAAAGAATCCAAGGATCACCAACAAGGCCATCCTGATGAATCTGGGCTCTGCTGGTGGCAACATCTCAAGGCAGACAGTCCAACGGACACTGCACACCGCTGGGTTTGCAAATGCTCATCTGGACAAAGAAGAAGACTTCTGGACTTCTGTTTTATGGTAATTTCAGCACTGCAACGACCCAAAACACAGCAAAAGTGGTGAAGAAATGGTTAGCAGACAAAAACCTTTAAAGGTCCCATATTGTGCACATTTCTGGAGGTTTATTTTAGTTGTTGATGTCCTTAAGACTACATATTTGTGGTATAAGTGCCAAAATCCATCTCAATATATTTTTACAGCTCCTTTTTTAGGAGCTCTGTCAAGAACAGGTCGATTTTGGCCCATCTAGTTAATATTAATGAGCCTCTCTTCTGATTGACCTGTTGTTTTCTGAGTGACGCACAGCCAGGCCAACCACAAGTAACTACGGTCATGTATGCTGTAGCCTAGCCCAGAGCCATAGAGAGCCTAGCCTGCTGATATTCAACAGGATATTTCAGAATGATCATTAGTTTTTTTTTTTCTTTTTCAAACACAAAATGCAGTAGCTACGTAACTGTTGTTTTAGTAAAGCCCCTTTCACAATACGCGCTGATTCCGGAAAATTACGGGAACGAGCGCTGTGTGAACAAAAGCCAGAACCATAAAGGCAGTGTTGTAGTGATGATGCACGTTACCCTGTGACTCTTCACGACGAAAAAATACGTGCAAAGTGGAATGAAGCAGCGATCAGGGAGCTCCTCACTATCAGCACTGAAGCACAGATTGTTCATCAGGTTAGTTTAAGTTTAGTGAAATGTATGCGTCACATTACATCTCACATCCAAATGTCACATGTTTTTATGGGTTGTGTGTAAAGCATGCACAGATTCCAGAAAACATCTGTGAATGAACCAAATTAAACAATTCCGTAACAAATCATGGGACACGTTATCCGTGTATTTTCCAGAATGGCTGTGTGAAAGAGGCTGAAATTGACGTGCCAGTGGTCTCTTTTATTAACGTTGTTCGGAAGCCTGTGTAATGATGTAGTTTCGACATCTATAGACTGAACTGTGTTTTTTCGACTTGTTTCCGTGTTGTTGCTTAGCAGTGGAATGGACATGATGTTTTCGGGGTTTCACAAAAGGAGGGTGGGACAGTGGTTGGTGCTCGGGGTGGTGACTGAAGGCGGTGACTGAGTAGATCGGACGTCACATTTTTACGGAAGTCACAGCGGCTCGTGAAAAGGAACAGCTACTTTAAGCAGGCTGTGTGCAGTTTACTGTGGATTGGCTGTTTTGAAACTTATATGGTAGTTACATAGCCCCTAGACCTCAGTTATCATGAAAAAAGCCAGGAAATTTTGATTTTGACAATATGGGACCTTTAACGTTTTGCAGTGGCCCAGCCAGAATCCTGACTTAAATCCAATTGAGAATCTGTGGAGGGAGCTAAAGATCAGGGTGATAGCAAGGAGACCCTCCAACCTGAAAGAGTTGGAGCTCATCGCTAAAGATGAATGGGCAAAAATACCAGTGGAGACATGCAAAAAGCTGGTCAGCAATAATAGGAAGTGTTTGATTGCTGTAATAGCCAAAAAAGGCTTTTCTATTGATTACTGAGAAGGGTATGAATAATTTTGGACATGCCACTTTTTGTTCAAATAAAAGTGAATAATATTTTTTTCCACAATGATGGTTCTTGTACATCGTCTTATTATCTTCTGGGAGACGTCTGTGTCATTTCTAATAAAAAAAAAAAACCTTGCTGGTTGAATAAAAGTAACTTTAAGTCAGAATTTGCCAGGGGTATGAATAATTTCGGTCTTGACTTCGGTATGTATGTATGTGTGTGTGTGTATATATATATATATTTTTTTCTGGATGACCATATTTTAGACATATTTAATCCTACCCCATACCTAAATGTAACAACTACCTTACTATTGATAAACAGCAATTTAGGACTTTATTGAGGTGAAAGTCATAGTTAACAGGTAATAGTAAGAACTGAACCTTAAAATATGAAAGAGTGACGAAAGAGTCACAATTCTTATCTGTCTCGGAAGAAATGACTGTTGGCAAAGTTATGCAGGTAATGGCAGATCAGAAACAATCTATAATTCCAAGTAAACAGAGGCACTTATGTTTTACTATGAAATATGTTTTCTCTGTTGCAATTTTGGACTTTTTTTCCCTCACAATTTTGAAATAGGGGTAAGTGTACTCATTTAGCCCACCAAAATTCCAAGTTTTTTCATAGTGTTACGACCGTCTAGGGGTCTGTGTCATAACAAAAAGAGAGTAAAATGAGTCTCACTACCAGAGAGATTAGGAAAACGTATTTACTTTTTATTTCAGTGCAAAAGGAAAAGATTCCAACTTCAGAGGTTGACAATGCCAAAATAATAAACAAAATCACCTTCGTGTTAGATGAACTAAATTCCTAAGTCAAAAGAAAAGAAAATGAAATACATAATCCTTCCCTAACTCCCTAATCAAAAACAAAGTGCAAAATCAGTACAACAAAAGAAATGGCGTCAAACCTCCTACAGCCCTTAATACGTTAAAAGTGCTAATTCAACAATATTTACAAAAGGTAATATACATGTACAAATCGATGGCTAACAAATCCAAAACAGAATCCAAATTCGCATTGGAACAGGCTTAGGTCATATCAATAGCAAGACATAACAGTAGACGAACACTTTCTCTCTGGCAAGATACTCAAATATACGAAATTCAGATTAAAAGGCAGAGACGCAACACAGAGGCACACGCGGTGGCACAAAAGGCTTCTGGAAGGTGTTTGGGGTGGTCCTTTTATTCTGGTTGGTTGAGGAGACAAACCAACCGCCGTGTCCGGTGAATTATCTGAAGGAACACTCATCTGAAAAGCAAGCAAGTACACCAGAAAGAACACCAGAGGGCAGAATAACACGAACTCATAACAATAGATATTGACATAATGCAAGATGCATCTCTCTTTTGAAAATGTATTAATTAGTTGATGTACGCTTTAAATATTTTATGAATAAAGTCAAAAGTTTGGCATGGGCTTAATTGGTACTTGACACCATTCAAGCCTGTATATGTTCCAAATAATGTTCCACATCATGATTTATTCACAAATAAAAAAATCCTTGATTTTAAAGGAGTAAAACATCAATATATTTATTCATTGAGACAGACGTGTTTTCAAAATTAATTTTACTAATGTTTGCTAGCACTCATCAACTGTACTATTAACATTTAACCCCATCCACACAGGACCTGTAAGGACTGTAAAAAGTCAGACTACTATAAACAACGTTAAAATAAGGTAGTAAGTAAGGTAAGGTAAACGGTTAGTAAGGTAAAAGCACACAAAGAACTTCATTAAACACTTTCACTCAGAAAATTGATCAAAGTTTTTTTTTTTTTTTTTTTTGTAATAAGAGGGATTCCTTATCGAAACACATAAATTGGGCTTAACTGGTTCCACAGTTTAAAAATATAAGGTTTATTTACAAAGACATGCATGAAGCTTAAATTGTGGACTAAGCATCATAGTAATTTTCATTATGCCCACATTAAGAAATGTTAAGTTTTTTTCATTCAAGGGTAGCTTGTGTTGACTGTAGGTTGCATGCATTTGTGGCGTTGTAACATTTAGGCTCATCTTTTTAAAAAAGTGAACATAATCTGCTCTGCAAAACAATTTATGATGTATTTATTTGTAAATTCATGTAAAATAATCACAAAAAAAAAAATCACTAAACTTTTAGTCCCGGTTTCATTGACAGGGCCTAGTCTAAATCAGGATTAGGCGATAGTTCAATTAAGACATTCAAGTAATTTTTAAAAATTTGCCTTAGAAAAACAAACATTACTGGTGTGCATCTTGAGACAAAACAAAGGCACTGATATATTTTAAGATCGGTCAGTGCAAGTTTCTTTCAGTTGAAACAGCTCAGACTTACTTTTTAGTCTAGGACTAGGCTTGTCTGTGAAACCGGGGGTTATGTTCGCAGTTCACATGCTTAATTCTTCTGCAGTCCATCTTTCAGTAAGGCTAATGGTTTGACCTTGAAATTAGTTTTGTGCGCAAGCTAATAAAACTCATCTTTCCTTTTAAAGAAAACGATATAAAATGATAAATATTTGTTTATATACAAAAGAACAATACATTTATCTCTTATTTGACATAATATCAATGTACTTAACAAAGAAACTGCTGAAAATGGCAGAAATGTGTTGATTTCTGAAGGGTCACAAAACACCAAAGTTTTTGGGTGTCTTTGCATGAGGTACCCTAGGACAGCATGCACACGAGTGGGGCTAATTTAACATGCAATAAAAAAATGTCAAGGAATTATCAAATCACTGGATTGGTCAAAATAATGACTAGCATTAAATATGATTTCCCCTTTTTTATTTTGACTTCAAAGTTAAAAGTGATCTTAAAGGGTACATGGCCTTAATGGGTACACTTACCCAATTGCAGGATATAATCTCAGGATTATGAGACAAAAATGTCAGAATTATGAGATAAATCATTACTGCAGGCTTGCCATAGTGACTTAGGATAAGACAAAATTTGGTAAAACAGGATAAGACACTTTTTAGAACATGGATTTATGATGTACTTGCTCATTATTTAAAGTTTGGTAATTTCTAACAAAACAAAAAAAGAAAAGAAAAGAAAAATAAGTGCAGTTATTATCCACTGTGTCCAATTTTGCATTGTCTAGTAGTTACCATACATTTGGTAAAGAACTTACTTCACTTAGGCTACTTAAAAAGTATATAGGTCAGTTTGAGGATCAGTTCTTACTATTAGTCCAAATTAGTCCCTAAACTAAAGTTTTACCGGTTTTTAAGTGACAGGTGAAGCTACAAACAGTAAGAAAGTTATGCAAGGAATGACAGGCCAGAAACAGTCTATAATTCCAAGTGAGCAGAGGGATTTCAGCTTTACTATGAAGCAATTTTCTGTGACATCAAATTCAACTATAAGAGTGTGCACTATTACATTTCCTGCAGCTCACGTGAAAACATTTGAGTGGTTTTATGGAAATGGCATTAAGATATGGAGTTTCTTTTGATAACTAGTTGACTAGAAAAGAGGCCAGCATTTTTCAAGTGCCTTTTGTTGACAAAGAGAAATAAAACTGTTTCCTCCTTTGCCATCATAATTGTTATTGTTTACATTTATTGTCATTTACTCCATATGTCATTACCTTTTATTGGTAGGCAAGTCAAACATTGGAAAGCATAAGCAAAAAAAATTCTTATTTCAAACAGACAAAACAAGATTATTTTGCTTACCCCATTGGCAGATTATTTTGCTTATTTTACACTGAAAAAAACAGCATATGCTGGTTAGGTAGGTTTTGGTGCTGGGATGCTGGTTTTAGCTGGTTTATGCTGGTCCTTTGCTGGTTAATGCTGGTCTTTTGCTGGTTTATGCTGGTCCTTTGCTGGTTAATGCTGGTCTTTTGCTGGTTAATGCTGGTCCTTTGCTGGTTAATGCTGGTCTTTTGCTGGTCCTTTGCTGGTTTATGCTGGTCCTTTGCTGGTTAATGCTGGTCCTTTGCTGGTTAATGCTGGTCTTTTGCTGGTTTATGCTGGTCCTTTGCTGATTAATGCTGGTTCTTTGCTGGTTAATGCTGGTCTTTTGCTGGTTTATGCTGGTCCTTTGCTGGATAATGCTGGTCTTTTGCTGGTTTATGCTGGTCCTTTGCTGGTTAATGCTGGTCCTTTGCTGGTTAATGCTGGTCTTTTGCTGGTTTATGCTGGTCCTTTGCTGATTAATGCTGGTTCTTTGCTGGTTAATGCTGGTCCTTTGCTGGTTAATGCTGGGACCAGCATTAACCAGCAAAGGACCAGCATAAAACCAGCAAATGGCCAGCAAGCTTTTCCTCCTTTGTCATTGTAATTATTCTTGATTACATTAATTATAACGATTCATGTCATTTATTGCATGTCATGTAAATATGTATAATGCCATTCTGTACATCTATAAGTGTCACATGAAATTCTGTACAATTCATGTTTAGATGTTTTAATGACTGAATTGGTGTCAACTTTTGTGGTTTTCAGTATTTCTTCTATAATGCAGGTTTTACTAGTTTTTATTAGTAAACTTCCTAGACTATTACATAGGTCTATTGAATAGGTAGATATTCCATTGTACTGTATTAGTTAGCTTTCTAGACTATTCCTTTGCTGACCTCTCATATTAAAAAAAACAAAGAGTCTGCTCATGAGTCACGTAAAATCATTTTTTTTTTGTTATCAAATATTTATTAAGGAAAACAACAAAATATCACAAAGCATTTCAAACAGCCAACAGGAATGATCCATATACATGTATATCAAATACATATAGACAACCCTGTATTAATAGAAAACAAGTAAATTAAAAGGGAAAAAAAAAATAAAATAAATAATAATAATAATAAAATAAAGGGGGGGGGGGGGTACCCACATACATACACTTAAGGGGATTTGCTCATATTCAGGAACTCCAACTAAACCAATTTAAAATACAGGTAAAGAGAAGAGATCATCTCAACCAGGTTTTCAGTGACTCCGCAACAGTGTGCCAACTACAAAGGGTCTTTTCATTTGCACCATTTACTCGAGCAGTAGACAGTTCTAAAAAAATTACATCCAAAAATGTAAGAATCCAGCATTTAACAGAAAGAGAATGAGGGGGTTTCCATCTTAATGCAATCATCTTTTTGGCAGCTGTGAGGCCAGCTAGTAATATGCGCTTGTTCTGATTGTTAATATTCAATATTGTTAATTTATTCAATAATAAAACCGGGACAGTTACAGGTACAGTTGTGGAAACCAGATCAGACATTCTTGATGCAACCCTAGACCAAAATTGAGCAACAGGTGGACACTCCCACATCATGTGTAGAAAAGTACCTGGAACCTTCAAAGTGCACAAGGTGCAGTTTGGGTCAGTTAACCTCTTCATTAGATGAAGTTTACGGGGAGTTAAATACGTTCGATGTACAAAATTAAAATGTATCTGTTGGTGGTCAGGATTACGAGAAGCCTCCTTTATATTTACCCAAACATCCTCCCAATTGAAATCTAAATCTAAGTTGGGGCAATCATGTCTCCACAGTCTTTCTAGTGGCAGTTTAGCATAAGAAGCTTCCAAAATAAAAGTATATAATGTAGACACTAAACCGCTATTATTTCTTTGAGCAATGAATAGTTTATACAAAGGATGTACAATTAAAGGTTGTTGCCAAGGTACGCCATATGCTTTGAGGGCCGATCTAAGCTGAAGATAAAAGAAAAAAGAAGAAGCTGGCAAATTGAATCGTTTTGAAATGTCTTGAAAGGAGCAAAGTCCAGATTCGGTATAAATGTCTTTTAGATAATGAATTCCACTCCTACACCATTGCGAGGAAGGAATGGGTCTACCACCAATAGTCAGACTTTTATTATTGAATATGGGAGACTGTGTATGCCACCTACAGGAGATCTTGCATACAGATTCCACCATCCTCCAAGTCTGAATAAGATGAGAAACTATGGGACCAAAACGTAGACGACATTGCTTATCTGACACATTGGAAAAAAGGACGTTTTCCAAATTCCATGGGTGGACTAAATTTTCTTCTATCTTACGCCAAGAAACAGATGTGTGAGGGTTAAACCATACAAGCAAAGGCCGAAGCACAAACGACCAAAAATAAAACTTACAATTAGGTACAGTTAAGCCCCCGTGTGCCTTCCTCCTCTGTAATGTAGACAACTTTAAACGAGGCCTTTTTTTATTCCAAATGAATTGGGAAATTTTACTGTGGATTTTGTTCCAGAAATTGACAGGAGGAGAGAGAGGTATCATAGAACTAAAAAAATTAAGCCGAGGTAAAATATTCATTTTAACTATAGAAATTCGGGCCTGCAAAGAATTGGGCAGGTTAATCCACCTGTCCAAATCTCTCATTATGTCCTTGCTCACGTCAGAAAAATTGTGTGTCACAATTTGGTTCAAGGAGGGAAAAATTTGTATCCCAAGATACTTAAAGTGCTGAACAACAGAAATATCAGGTGGATAATCCAACAGTTTAGCAGACTCATTTAAAGGTAAAAGGGCAGATTTGGACCAGTTAACCTTAAAACCAGATAAATGACCATACTCTTCACAAATAGACAGCAGGCTTGAAATAGACTCTATTGGTTTTTCCATAAAAACCAAAACATCATCAGCATACAATGCTACATGATGCAAAGTATTGTGAACAGAAATAGGCTTTATCTCAGTTGACTGTCGAATCATCTGGGCAAGAGGTTCAAGGGAGAGAGCAAATAGAGCCGGGCTTAAGGGGCACCCCTGTCGCGAAGACCTAGTAATAGAAAATGGTGAGGAGAGCAACTGTCCTGTAAGTACTAATGCAGTTGGATTAGAATAAAGAATTTTAATCATATTTATAAACCCTTTACCAAAGCCCATATGTTCCAGAACACACCACAAAAAAGACCATTCCATCCTATCAAAGGCCTTCATTGCATCAAGGGACAACACCACTGAAGGATCTTTGGTACCTACTACTGCATCAACTATGTGAAGAATTCGCCTGACATTATCCGTTGCCAGTCTAGATTTAATAAAACCTGTCTGGTCACAATTAATTAACATAGGCATGTGGTCCTGAATGCGCCGAGCAAGTACTTTTGAGTAAATTTTTAGGTCTGAATTTAGCAGACTTAGGGGTCTATAGTTTGCACATTCGGTTGGATCCTTATCCTTTTTCAAAAGTAGAGATATCAAAGCAGTATTAACATCTCTAGAGAAACTGCCTTTTTCAATTGAAGCTGATATCATATCAAGGAGCAAGGGGCCTAATTTATTCCAAAATACAACATAAAACTCAGGAGGTATCCCATCTAAACCAGGTGATTTATTCCTTTGCATGGCAAGTGCTGCCTCTTTCAATTCTTCTAAAGAGATAGGATTGTCAAGAAAAGTGGAAACATTTGTTGCCAATTGTGGTAAATGTAACTTTTTAAGTAAATCATTACATTTATCTTGTTCAGGCTGAATCTCAGACTTGTATAAATTGGAATAAAAATTACGAAATATCTCATTAATTTGTTTAGGTTCAGTAGCGGTAATACCTGTTAAGGATTTGATGGAAGAAATATCAGCAAATTGCTCATTTGACCTGATTTTCATAGCCAGTAAATGACTAGGTCTGGATCCATGGAAATAATATCTCTGTCTAGTTCTGTGAATTAAAAATTCAGAACGTCGCTTCAGAATATCATTTATTTCTTTCTTAATAAGATCGCGTTCCACTGCTATTTGTGAAGAGTAATTGTTTTGTAAAGTGGAATCCAGTTTAACAAAATCCGCTTCAAGCGCTTGCAATTTAGCAGATCTAGCCTTACGCAAATTAGAACAAAACAGTATAGCATTGCCTCGTATAAACCCTTTTATCGCCTGCCATAATATTCTGGGGTCCTCTATTGAGCCAATATTAAACTCCAAAAAATCATCCAATTGAGATAGGAACTGTGCCTTATACTCATCATTCTGCAATAAGGTGGTATTGAACCGCCATCTTGTGGCTCGTTTGGATAAACTACCCAAAGTAGCGTAACACCATACTCCTTTGTGATCCGAAAGGGCTATAGGCAATAACGTAGCATAATCAATTTTCTGGAAAAGTTTAGGAGATGAAAATATAAAATCTATTCTTGAAAAAGTTTTATGTCTGGATGAGAAAAAGGTATAGTCTTTTGTTGTGGGATTAAGAGATCTCCATATATCTACAAGCCCCAGACTTTTAGCCCATGAATGTAAAGCAGCGGTAGCCAGTTCCTGCTCTCTAGAAGCAGACGAACTTGACCTATCGAGATTAACGTCCCAAACTGCATTCATATCTGCGCCTACTATGAACGAATAATCAGTCAGATCTAACATTCTTTTTGTCAGTATATCATAAAAACGTCTATCGAATGTATTAGGTGCATAAATAGATATAAGAGCCACCTTTTTGCCATATAATTCAACTTTTGCAATGACAATTCTGCCTACATCATCCGCCCAAAAATCCAACAACTTCATTTTCAGATTACGTCTACAAACGATGGCTACACCTTTAGTTTTTGTACTGGACGTTGAGGAAGCGATAGTATGATAAAATTTATTAGCGATACGACTAGCATCTTTACATAAAAAATGAGTTTCTTGTAAAAACGCAAGATCAATTTTTTTCCGCCAAAGTAAAGATAATACGCTGCTCCGTTTGTGCGGTGCATTCAACCCATCGCAATTCCACACTAAAATTGACAGATCACCCATTATGATCGTATGCAGTTCTCACAGCAACTCCCGGAAATTTAAGTACGACAATTTTATACCTGTATTTACATTCATTGTAGTGGCAAATCCAGATATAGTATGGTGAAATAATTCCCACCAAGCCAGGCACTACAAAGCACCGTGAGTTTTCCCCCAAATATGTTAAAACAGAAATCGATATATATTTCCCCCAGTAACACAAATACATCAAAAATGCCAAAATGAAAAGAAAATAACATAATAATAATAATAATACAAAATCAAATAAAATTACATTCAAATCGCGTTGATCCGTGACCATATATGGGTACGGGGCGGCAAAGATATTTCAACCCAGAGTCGTTAATGATTAAAATAAATTAAATCCAAGACTAAATCCAAGTAAATTTCAAACACTTGAAATAATGCAATACTACAAATAAAGGGTTAAATTACCATTATTATCTTGTAAGCCTGATAACACAATTATGAACAAGTAACACTTGAGGTATGCAGACCTGTTTGACTGCAATGTAAAGAGAACATAGTAATAATACTACACCAAACGTCTGCAACTCGCAGCCGAAAGAATAATTAAAATGAAGAAAGATTTTTTGTTCCAGAAATCGCGTATATGAGTCATCTTAAACCAATAACGAAATAACTCATACATACAGAGTTAGACTCGAACAGTGTGAATATTTCAAACCAACAACAACAACAAAAAACGCATTGTAAATAATGCAATACACAAGATATCGTGGCTACGGCAGTGCAACAACAATCTGCCGACAACTTGCTTCAGTATAAATGATCGAACAAGCAGTCACTTTGTAGTTGTGTTCCCGACGAACAGACAACATCGCGACTCCTGACCAGAATTCAAACTGAAGTTCTGCTCCACCGATTCAGCATCTGTACCTTAAGTTCCCGCCGAACTCCACCGTCCGCAGTCTCGCACTGAAGGAAAGAGGAAGCCCCGCCGGTGCAACAATTTACCGACAACTTGCTTCAGTACAAGTGCTCGAACGAGCAGACAATTTGTAGTTGTGTGCCAATAGACCGACAAACGGATAATGTCATGACTCCTGACCAGAATTCAACCTGAAGATCCATTACTCCACCGATTCAGAATCTGTACCTTCAGCTTCAGTTCCCGTTCGGACTCCACCGTCCGCAGACTCTGCACTCGAGGAAAGGGGAAGCACCGCCGGTAGTGCATGGACAAAATCCTCAGCATCCTTAGGAGACTGGAACGACTCCACGCGACCACCAACCTTAATCTTCAAAACAGCAGGATAAAGCAGGAAAAACTCCACACCCTTGGCTCGTGCGTTATCCATTGCCTTGGAGAAGGACATGCGGCGTCCAAGAGTGTAGCTGCTATAATCAGGTAAAAATCTTACCCTCCGACCATCAACAGTGACTGGGGTTTTCCTAGCAGCTCGAAGAATTGCTTGGCAGGTGGTGAAACGAAGTACATTAAATATCATCGTTCGGGTGTTTACTCGATTCTTGACATTATACACACGATGAGCGCGCATTATTTCACCTTGAAGGTTACCAAGTGAGGGAAACCACTTAGGGAGTGACTGCGTCAAGTATTGGACGGCATTAGACCCTTCCAGGCTTTCTGGCAAACCCACGATTCGAATATTACACCGACGATTTCTGTCCTCCATGTCCGCTAGCTTAAGCTGCATCTGTTGTAGCACCGCATCTTGAGAGGCTAGCCGCTTTGAGTTGCTTTTGACATCCGATCGGATTTTCCCCATTTCCGCATTTATAGTGCCAATGCTCTCAGACAAAGACATTAATTGGGTCTGGATGCTACACAGCTTCCCTTCGGTATCTTTTCCCATCTGTTGAAGCTGGTCAAAACGGGAGTCAAGATAGTCTCGTTGTCTCTCTAACACCGATTCAGCAATGGCCTCCATGTCAGACCGATTTACTTTGCTCTTTGAAGCATTAGACGCAGACTTTTTATTTGATTCAGCCATCCCGCTTCAATGGGAGTTATTACAAACAGACTGAATAAAAAATAAAGTGTTACAACAGCGAATTACCGACCAAATTAACAACTCTGGGTGACGAGAATCGATCTACGCCGCCATCTTATCCAGCTGATCACGTGACTCCCCGAGTCACGTAAAATCATGAACTTTGTCACCAGACTGTCACGTGACGTGCTACAAGACTGAAGCAAGGATTTGCTGACTAGATACTCTATATAGTAGATCTGTTTAATATTTTGATAACAACTCATGGTTTGAGACTGCAAGCTGTTTTACCCTTCTGAACCAGAATAGAAAGGATTTTTACATCCCAAGTTTTTTACATGCTCCTTCAAGCCAGTGGAGTGAACAGCAAAGCAAAGGATGACTCATCCAACGAAGAATGCTCCCATTGTGCCACCTAGAAGAACAGTGAACCCACCAGCTCACTTAGCAGACTAGGAGCTCAGAAGATTGACGTATCATTGATGCCCACCAAGCAAACCAGAGCAGAAGAAGAATCACAGAGCACTGTGGGTCATTCCAGATCCACCTCATCCATCAGCCAAGCATCAGGAAATCCAGAGAGGCTTTTTACAGACCAGTAAGAAGGTACATCAGACAAACTCCGAGAGTTTGTTCCTGCTGATGAAGCAGGATACTGCAGCACTTCATCAGTAGTTGGAGGAACTTAAATTGGAATGAAACATTCCACCCAAGCCACTCCACCTTTTGAGACCCCTCTGTTCTAAAAAGAAACATTCGCACATCCCCATTTCTAATCAGAGATTTTTTCCCCAGTGGCAGATTAAGCTATGATGAAGCATTAGAAATCCTTCTCCTTCTCTTTAGCAGTCAGTCCTCATGTCTTATGATCACACCACTCAACACCAGCCTAGTGCTTCTAGCTGCCTCCGCCTCCCACTTTCAGGGAATTCAGACCAACTTTGATGGACTAGTGCACTGACCTAATTGTAATTTCTTCTGATTATAAAAAGGTAAGAAAGAGCTCACGTGAAAACATTTGAGTGGTTTTATGGAAATGGCATTAAGATATGGAGTTTCTTTTGATAACTAGATAACTAGAAAAAAGGTCAGCATTTTCAAGTGCCTTTTGTTAATAAAGAGAAATAAAACTGTTTCCTCCTTTGCATCGTAATTGTTTTTGATTACATTAAATGTCATTTATTGCATGTCATTATTCTTCATTGGTAGGCAATACAATTTTTTTACATGGTATTCGCTGTGCACAATTGTTTTAACTAGGTAACTAGAAAAGAGGCCAGAATTTTTCAAGTGCCTTTTGTTGACAAAGAGAAATAAAACCTTTTCCTCATTTGTCATCGTAATTGATCTTACGATGCCTCCGCCTCCCACTTCCAGGGAATTCAGACCAACTTTGATGGACGAGTGCACTGACCTAATTGTAAATTTGAGGAGAATGAACATCTCCACTTCCATTGGCATTGACATGTGAATAACATTTCCAGCCCAGTTTGGAGACCCACACTAAATATAAAAGTGCTTCACAATGCCATAGAAGAACCTTTAACCTTTATATGGTTTAATAAAAAACCTTTAACATCTGAAGAACCTTTCTGTTTCACAAAACAGGGTGAAAGAAGGTTCTTCAGATTATAAAAGGTAAAAAAGAGATGGTTCTTTAAAAAACCTTTAACTGAATGCTTCGTTGTGGAACCAAAAATGGTTCTTCTATGGCATCACTGTGAAGAACCTTTTAAAGCCCCTTTATTTTTAAAGGTGCCATAGAATGGAAAACTGTATTTACATTAAGTGATTTTTCAGTCCTCTGGCGCGGACAGGACGACAGTGCGTAAGTGACTACTTAAATACTGTATTTTAAATAGGCGATTGTGACATTTGTTGCTGCTAGATAAACACGTCCTTGTTTCTATTTATTGACTTATTCATTTCTATTTGCATTTAGTTGCTGCTAGAGAGTATTTGTTCGTTTCTGTTTATTTGTTTTGCTAGTGTTTTCGTTTTAAATTGTAGTTTTGATTGCTCTTATTCAAACTGAAATACTGAGCCGACGACCAAGGGAAGCTTTTTTTATTGATATCGTTCCCTTCCTGAGCGCTCTTAAAAGTGCGAAGTGTGTTGCTTTTTCGTTTCGATTTGGCCCATTTGCGTACGATCCATTTGGGACTGACTCAGCCGAGTGGGTGTGCCTAGCGAAGAGAACTGTTTAAATAGTTAGGTCACTTTTCATTTTGTGGGATAAGTGATTTTTCAGTCCTCTGGCGCGGACAGGATGACAGCGCGTAAGTGACTACTTAAATACTGTATTTTAAATGGGCGATTGTTACATTTGTTGCTGCTAGATAAACATATCCTTGTTTCAATTTATTGACTTATTCGTTTCTATTTGCATTTAGTTGCTGCTAGAGACTATTTGTTTGTTTCTGTTTATTTGTTTTGCTAGTGTTTTCATTTTAAATTGTAGTTTTGATTGCTCTTATTCAAATTGAAATACTGAGCCGACGGCCAAGGGAAGCTTTTGTTATTGATATCGTTCCCTTCCTGAGTGCGCTTAAAAGTGCGAAGTGTGTTGCTTTTTCATTTCAATTTGACCAATTTGCATGCGATCCATTTGGGACTGACTCAGCCGAGTGGGCGTCCCCAGCTGCTATCACTAAAGTATTGATTGGTGGTGTACTCGTGTGAAGACTGACGAGGGTAAAGACCTGCGACTTTTCCCTGCGCGACTTTAACCGAGCAACGTAGCCGACAACACACTTAAGTATTCCTTTATTTTAATCTTCTTTCTCTCCTCCTCTGTCATGTGTTTCCAATTCATTCCAGTGGTCCCTACACATCGCCCTAACACCATACGCACATGTCAATGCAATCTTTCTAACTTGCGTCCTATTGACACCTCTTCCACTGAACCTTTCTCTTTCATGGTTGGTCTCGAGAACTGCCAGTCAGCTGTCAACAAAGCTGACTTCATTTTGGCCTTTTCTTTGTAATCTGGTATGAGCATCCTAGGCTTGACTGAGACCTGGATCCGTCCAGAAAACTCAGCAACCGCAGCTGCTCTATCTAATAACTTCTCCTTCACTCACACCCCTTGTCAGATTGGGCGGGGTGGAGGTGCTGGATTGCTCATTTCCAACAACTGGAAATACTCAACCCATTCTCCTTTATGCACTTATAACTCATTCGAATCTCATACAATCACTGTAACATCTCCTATCAAACTCCATGTTGTGGTAATTTACCGGCCTCCTACTCAACTTGGCATCTTCTTAGAGGAGCTGGATGGGCTGCTGTCCTCATTTCCAGAAGATGGCAGCCCACTTCTAGTCTTTGGTGATTTTAACATTCACCTTCACAGACCTAATGCTACAGATTTCCATTCACTCCTAGCTTCATTTGATCTCAAACGCATTGTCACTACATGCACTCACAAATCTGGCAACCAACTTGACCTCATTTACACACGCAATTGTATTACAGACAACATCTTGGTCAAACCCCTACACATCTCTGACCACTTCTTCATTACATTTGAACTACATCTTGCTACTTGTGCACCCCCAACTCCTCTGCCTGTTACTTTTAGACGAAACCTACGCTCTCTTTCACCCTCCCACCTTTCTTCCTTGGCATCCTCCTCTCTTCCCTCTCCAACCCACTTCTCATCCCTGGATACTAATGCAGCAACCAACACCTTATGTTCCACACTTACTTCTTGTCTAGATGATTTATGTCCTCTCTTCTCCAGGCCACCACGGGCTGCTTCTTCAAACCCTTGGTTATCCGATGTTCTTCGTGAGCATTGGTCCAAACTCAGGGCAGCCGAGAGAAAATGGCACAAATCTAAGGACCCATCTGACTTGAGTATGTATCAGTCTCTGCTTTCATCTTTCTCTACTCAAGTCCATATTGCCAAATCTTCATATTTCCACAACAAGATCAACAATGCTCTGGACACACGCAACCTTTTCAAAACTTTTGACTCACTGCTCTGTCCCCCTCCACCTCCTCCCACCACATCTATAACACCTGATGATTTCGCCACATTCTTTACACACAAAACTACATCTATCTGTACTCAGTTCTCAGCTCCACACTTACAGGAACTAAAATTGACCACACCCACTAACTAAAACTCCCCTCTTCTCCTTCTGTCCCCACTCTGAGGCAGAAGTATCCAAACTTTTCCTCTCCAGCCATCCGACGACATGTCCCTTAGATCCTATCCCCTCACACCTTCTCCAAGCAATCTCTCCCACAATCCTACCAGCACTCACACACATCTTCAGCACATCTCTTCTTACAGGCACTTTCCCCAGTACATTTAAGCAGGCCCGGGTAACCCCACTGATAAAAAAAAACCTACACTTGACACTTCACTTATAGACAACTACAGACCTGTCTCTCTCCTTCCATTCATAGCAAAAACACTGGAACATGCTGTCTTTAACCAGTTATCTTTATTTCTCTCACAGAACAACCTACTGGATGCTAACCAGTAAGGGTTCAGGAGTGACCATTCAACTGAGACTGCGCTACTGTCGGTCACTGAAGCCTTGCAGACTGCAAAAGCTGATTCCAAATCATCAGTACTTATTTTGTTGGACCTATCTGCAGCTTTTGACACAGTGAATCATCAGATCCTCCTGTCCACCCTCTCATTGCTGGGCATCACAGGGACACCACTTCACTGGTTTAAATCCTACCTCACTGGTTGGTCTTTCAGGGTGGCCTGGGGAGGAGAGGTATCTAAAACTCATCAACTGGTCACAGGGGTTCCTCAGGGATCATTTCTTGGACCTCTCCTCTTCTCCATATACACTACATCTCTGGGCCCCATCATACAGGCACATGGCTTCTCCTACCATTGCTATGCTGATGACACTCAGCTCTATCTTTCATTCAAACCAGATGATCCATCGGTAGCTGCGCAGATCTCAGGCTGCCTGGCGGATATCTCTGCATGGATGAAGGAACACCACCTACAGCTCAATCTGGCAAAGACTGAGCTCCTTGTCTTTCCTGCCACTCCAACTCTACAGCATGACTTCACCATCCAGTTAGGTTCATCAACAATTACCCCATCGACTTCAGCCAGAAATCTTGGTGTATTCTTTGATGACCAATTGAATTTCAAAGACCACATTGCTAAAACTACTCGATCTTGCAGGTTTACATTGCACAACTTCAGAAAGATCAGGTCCTTCCTAACAGTGCATGCTGCACAACTCCTCGTCCAGGCCCTGGTCATTTCTAGGCTGGACTACTGCAATGCTCTTTTGGCCAGTCTTCCAGTATGTACAATCAGACCTCTACAAATGATTCAGAATGCAGCAGCACGACTGGTCTTCAATGAGCCCAAAAAGGCCCATGTCACACCTCTCTTCATATCTCTGCACTGGCTACCGGTTCCAGCTCGCATCAAATTCAAGACACTGATGCTGGCATATAGGACAGCCACCGGCTCTTCACCTGCCTACCTCCATTCACTACTACACATCTACACTCCCTCCAGAAGTCGGAGATCCTCTAGTGAAAGACGCCTCATTGTACCACTACAGAGAGGCATGAAATCACTTTCCAGAACATTCTCGTTCACTGTTCCTGCCTGGTGGAATGATCTTCCCACACCTATTCAGAATGCTGTCAGAATGTTCTCCTTTGTTTCTAGATCTTCTCTTTCTAGCATGTACTCATCTAACATCTAACTAAGTCTTAAACACCATCGTTTCCTTATATAAATCTGGTGTTTGCAAAAGACCACTGAAAATAGGTAAATTCCAACATAACACAGACTATTATGCAATAGTCTCGGGGTCATTAATAGTTACGCCCCCAACATTTGCATAGCCCAATCATCAGAAGTTCTGCAGCTAGGCTATTGTGAAAAAAAAAACAAAGCAAGGACAATAGCGAAAATGGCAGATCACAGGGATAAATGTGATGTTACAGGTTGTGCAGGAGATGTTAAGTGCAGGGATGGTTGGTGTCTGAACTCAGAAAGGAACGGAAAACAAATAAGGCAATCTAATAAAATAAGGCGAGCCACTAAAGGGACACGGTTAGCTTACTGCTAGCGTTAGCATGTTATATTGCAGTACATAAGATTTCACTTAGCACATATATACGCAGAGATGACTGTGTGGACGGTGGGAAATGATTTGCAGATCCTGATCACCGCTGACAGAATCTAAACTTGTCAAATATGGTAAGTACTGCCGCTGTAGTATAACATTACACAGAGGATGTGCAATCGCCGGTCTCAAAAGTGAAACTAAAAAGTTATCGTGCTTTCAAAACGGCAGTTTCAATGCCCGCATATTAATAGCGGCTCAAGCTCCGTAATTAAATATATATGAAGAGCTCTTTTCCAAAACGCGATAAACACCAAATTTACAAAAAAATGAGTTAATTATGCCATTTTGCAGTGTACTGAACCTATTTACTGCTCCATAAATGTTTCATGGCAAATCGCTATATTTCCTTGTTTAAAATGTACTGCAAGATGCAGTTTCTTTCCAAAACGCTATAAGCGCCGAACCTGTTTTTAATCTAAATGCGATATATCCTCTTGACCAATCAGAATTCGGCGAGCATCCGACGCAATCTAACATGGCGGCACTCTGAAGCGGGAGATGTTTGTGTTTAGTCTTCTAAATAAGTGCTTTAAACTCGATTAACACTTGATGGCCTGGATGAGGCATTGATACCTGCACCTGTGGTTAGAAAACGCAGACTAGACAAAGAAAATCACAAAAAAACAACAACAAAAAAGGTTTGTCACTCAAGCCCTGTTTATTAGTGCGTTTTCGTTTTAAAATGTAGACGATCATTGTCTACATTAGCTGTAAACGATCATTGTCTAAATTAGCGTGTATAGGTAGATTCCATATTGTTTAGATAAAGGATGTGCTTGGAGTGGCTGAAAAGGGAATCTACTTATACATATCTATGGGTACAGCAACGAGCATGATGTGATTGTTTACATGGTCGTCAAGGATACGCAGAGAGAAGGTGGACAGCCACGCTATCGTTTTTAAAATTCTCCAAAAGTTTTGGTCCATTTACAATGAAATGCAACCCCGGAGTTTTCAAACTAAAACACGCAAACTAAAAGCTGTCACCAGACGACCTGATGATAAATTTAGCCAGTTTTATGAAAGACCAAACAAGGTTTACAAGAACAGGGCCAAAAAAGGAAAGGCAGCATCTGAAAGTCTAAACAAACGAAAAGACCAACATTAAAAATAAAGATTTATATTAATTTATAGTATGTGTCCCTATTATGTTGCATGTTCTCTTGTTTTTTTTAAGACATAAACGAGCAATGTTTTGGAAAAAGGAATGGATTTGTAGCATTTTGAAAAAAAAAAAAAAAAAAACTTTGAATGTATAATTGACAATATTGTTGTTTCATTTAACAATCATTGTTTAACATGTTCAGACTGAGCCAACATACCATTTTAACAGGATAAATTGAATATTAACAAAATATATGGGTCTAGGCAAAAAATGTAATTTTTCTGAAAACAATTAAAATGGATTTATAGCGTATTGGAAAAGAGCTCCTCATATATATTATATATATATTTCCTCCATATGTTTCCTTACTGCTGTGTGAGAGCAAGCTGCTCTGTGAAACAGCCAATCAGAGCAGAGCTCCTCATTATTATTCAGGAACCTTCCAAATAAGGTAATAAGCGACCATTTCATTCTAGGGACAAATCCTAAGGTTGTAAATGGACTTGTAAAACCATTTCTGGAGAATTTTTGCCCTTACCTTAGCCATATACCTTCTATGTAGATATCAGGGAACAATTTAAAATAATGTATTAATGCATTCTATGGCACCTTTAAGAGTATACCTAAACCCAGGTATACTAGTCCTTACCAGTACTGAATATAAAACTTTGCCTCAGGGGCAGAACTGACCTGCTCAGGCAGAGTACAGCTTTGGACCACCATGACATCCATCCATGCAGGAGAAAACTTACAGAGGCGTGTCTCCATCTATTCCCTTATTGGCATCTCCTGATCCAAGAGAGTTTGCGAGGCTGAGAATTGCTTTGGAGAACATTCTACCTGAGAATGCCACAGAACAATTTAGATTACTCATGAATCATCTGAGGCTAAGGAAGCTCTTCTTGTGACAGACTCAAAGAACTGGAGGTTCCCATTTACTAACACCATGAGGACTCTTAAGATCTATAGACAATCACTCCAACTGGCCCTGCAATGCTTTGCTGAAGTAAGCTTTCTAGTCTAGAATAATATTTCTTTTCTTTAAATATGTTCTATGAGCTTAAAAGAAAAATAAGAAAGATAAATGACAGTGTGTTAAAGTAGGTGTTAAGTAGGTGTTAAATGTTACTGTTGTTTGCCTAAATGTCACCATTTACTCACTGTAATGACTTGTGTGGAACATAAAAAAATCATTTGATCTTGGTTTAGTTTTTTTTTTTTTTTTACCATACAATAGAAGTCAAGTGTAACCAAGATGTTTCAGTTACCAACATCCTACAAAATATCTTCATACCAGAAAGTCATACTGGTTTGGAATAACATGAGGGTTAGTAAAATAATTTAATAACAGTATATTTACTTGCATTATTTAATGGCATCTTATCGGTTAAACTCAGTGCTTTACTGTCAAGTGCATTTCTATGTGACAAAAGTTGCATTAAACACAATATTATCCATCATTTTTCTCTCTGTCCTATTTAATGTATTAATTTATTTATTCCAATTTAAGACCCTAACCCCAGCAAAACATGCATGGGTCAACCCATGAGGTGGATGAGCTGGATTTGTCCGGTGTAGAATGTTAGTACTTAAACTCTATGCTTTGTATATTTCTTTGCCATACTTTGCTGGTTGTTCTGTTTATATTTTGGAGGAAATTATCCTAGACTCCTGTTTTTCTTTTGAGTTTTGTACTTTTGATAATAAAATGACTTCTGCACTAAAATCCAACTTTTTATTTAATCTGCTGCAACCATGCCATGACAGAAACAATATTTTCCATTAATATCCAATTTATTAATCAAAAATCAAGTGTATAGCGTCAGTTCTGGCAGACACGTCCGTCAA